>NW_027440848.1:0-57697 GCF_031893055.1 Leptodactylus fuscus | reverse complement strand
TAGCTCGGGCTGAGAATGACGCAGCCATGGGAAAGTTGACAGTTAAGCCTATCTAGTGACAGCCCATCATAGGCTAGCTGGGTGATCTTGCAACTTGTACCATGTCGGAGTTTGATTTTCCCCATAGGGTTTCATTGATCGTGTACTCTTGTGTGTAGCTCGGGCTGAGAAGGTCGCAGCCATGGGAAAGTTGACAGTTAAGCCTATCTAGTGACAACCCATCATAGGCTAGCTGGGTGATCTTGCAACTTGTATCATGCCGGAGTTTGATTTTCACCATAGGGTTTCATTGATCGCTTACTCGGCAACTTGTATCAAGCAGGATTTCTACTTTCCCCTTAGCGCTTCATTGATCGTGTACTCTTGAGTGTAGCTCGGGCTGAGAATGACGCAGCCATGGGAAAGTTGACAGTTAAGCCTATCTAGTGACAGCCCATCATAGGCTAGCTGGGTGAGCTTGCAACTTGTACCATGTCGGAGTTTGATTTTCCCCATAGGGTTTCATTGATCGTGTACTCTTGAGTGTAGCTCTGGCTGAGAAGGTCGCAGCCATGGGAAAGTTGACAGTTAAGCCTATCTAGTGACAACCCATCATAGGCTAGCTGGGTGATCTTGCAACTTGTATCATGCCGGAGTTTGATTTTCACCATAGGGTTTCATTGATCGCTTACTCGGCAACTTGTATCAAGCAGGATTTCTACTTTCCCCTTAGCGCTTCATTGATCGTGTACTCTTGAGTGTAGCTCGGGCTGAGAATGACGCAGCCATGGGAAAGTTGACAGTTAAGCCTATCTAGTGACAGCCCATCATAGGCTAGCTGGGTGATCTTGCAACTTGTACCATGTCGGAGTTTGATTTTCCCCATAGGGTTTCATTGATCTTGTACTCTTGTGTGTAGCTCGGGCTGAGAAGGTCGCAGCCATGGGAAAGTTGACAGTTAAGCCTATCTAGTGACAACCCATCATAGGCTAGCTGGGTGATCTTGCAACTTGTATCATGCCGGAGTTTGATTTTCACCATAGGGTTTCATTGATCGCTTACTCGGCAACTTGTATGAAGCAGGATTTCTACTTTCCCCTTAGCGCTTCATTGATCGTGTACTCTTGAGTGTAGGTCGGGCTGAGAATGACGCAGCCATGGGAAAGTTGACAGTTAAGCCCATCTAGTGACAGCCCATCATAGGCTAGCTGGGTGAGCTTGCAACTTGTACCATGTCGGAGTTTGATTTTCCCCATAGGGTTTCATTGATCGTGTACTCTTGAGTGTAGCTCTGGCTGAGAAGGTCGCAGCCATGGGAAAGTTGACAGTTAAGCCTATCTAGTGACAACCCATCATAGGCTAGCTGGGTGATCTTGCAACTTGTATCATGCCGGAGTTTGATTTTCACCATAGGGTTTCATTGATCGCTTACTCGGCAACTTGTATCAAGCAGGATTTCTACTTTCCCCTTAGCGCTTCATTGATCGTGTACTCTTGAGTGTAGCTCGGGCTGAGAATGACGCAGCCATGGGAAAGTTGACAGTTAAGCCCATCTAGTGACAGCCCATCATAGGCTAGCTGGGTGAGCTTGCAACTTGTACCATGTCGGAGTTTGATTTTCCCCATAGGGTTTCATTGATCGTGTACTCTTGAGTGTAGCTCTGGCTGAGAAGGTCGCAGCCATGGGAAAGTTGACAGTTAAGCCTATCTAGTGACAACCCATCATAGGCTAGCTGGGTGATCTTGCAACTTGTATCATGCCGGAGTTTGATTTTCACCATAGGGTTTCATTGATCGCTTACTCGGCAACTTGTATGAAGCAGGATTTCTACTTTCCCCTTAGCGCTTCATTGATCGTGTACTCTTGAGTGTAGCTCGGGCTGAGAATGACGCAGCCATGGGAAAGTTGACAGTTAAGCCTATCTAGTGACAGCCCATCATAGGCTAGCTGGGTGATCTTGCAACTTGTACCATGTCGGAGTTTGATTTTCCCCATAGGGTTTCATTGATCGTGTACTCTTGTGTGTAGCTCGGGCTGAGAAGGTCGCAGCCATGGGAAAGTTGACAGTTAAGCCTATCTAGTGACAACCCATCATAGGCTAGCTGGGTGATCTTGCAACTTGTATCATGCCGGAGTTTGATTTTCACCATAGGGTTTCATTGATCGCTTACTCGGCAACTTGTATCAAGCAGGATTTCTACTTTCCCCTTAGCGCTTCATTGATCGTGTACTCTTGAGTGTAGATCGGGCTGAGAATGACGCAGCCATGGGAAAGTTGACAGTTAAGCCTATCTAGTGACAGCCCATCATAGGCTAGCTGGGTGATCTTGCAACTTGTACCATTTCGGAGTTTGATTTTCCCCATAGGGTTTCAATGATCGTGTACTCTTGAGTGTAGCTCTGGCTGAGAAGGTCGCAGCCATGGGAAAGTTGACAGTTAAGCCTATCTAGTGACAACCCATCATAGGCTAGCTGGGTGATCTTGCAACTTGTATCATGCCGGAGTTTGATTTTCACCATAGGGTTTCATTGATCGCTTACTCGGCAACTTGTATGAAGCAGGATTTCTACTTTCCCCTTAGCGCTTCATTGATCGTGTACTCTTGAGTGTAGCTCGGGCTGAGAATGACGCAGCCATGGGAAAGTTGACAGTTAAGCCCATCTAGTGACAGCCCATCATAGGCTAGCTGGGTGAGCTTGCAACTTGTACCATGTCGGAGTTTGATTTTCCCCATAGGGTTTCATTGATCGTGTACTCTTGAGTGTAGCTCTGGCTGAGAAGGTCGCAGCCATGGGAAAGTTGACAGTTAAGCCTATCTAGTGACAACCCATCATAGGCTAGCTGGGTGATCTTGCAACTTGTATCATGCCGGAGTTTGATTTTCACCATAGGGTTTCATTGATCGCTTACTCGGCAACTTGTATGAAGCAGGATTTCTACTTTCCCCTTAGCGCTTCATTGATCGTGTACTCTTGAGTGTAGCTCGGGCTGAGAATGACGCAGCCATGGGAAAGTTGACAGTTAAGCCTATCTAGTGACAGCCCATCATAGGCTAGCTGGGTGATCTTGCAACTTGTACCATGTCGGAGTTTGATTTTCCCCATAGGGTTTCATTGATCGTGTACTCTTGTGTGTAGCTCGGGCTGAGAAGGTCGCAGCCATGGGAAAGTTGACAGTTAAGCCTATCTAGTGACAACCCATCATAGGCTAGCTGGGTGATCTTGCAACTTGTATCATGCCGGAGTTTGATTTTCACCATAGGGTTTCATTGATCGCTTACTCGGCAACTTGTATGAAGCAGGATTTCTACTTTCCCCTTAGCGCTTCATTGATCGTGTACTCTTGAGTGTAGCTCGGGCTGAGAATGACGCAGCCATGGGAAAGTTGAAAGTTAAGCCTATCTAGTGACAGCCCATCATAGGCTAGCTGGGTGAGCTTGCAACTTGTACCATGTCGGAGTTTGATTTTCCCCATAGGGTTTCATTGATCGTGTACTCTTGAGTGTAGCTCTGGCTGAGAAGGTCGCAGCCATGGGAAAGTTGACAGTTAAGCCTATCTAGTGACAACCCATCATAGGCTAGCTGGGTGATCTTGCAACTTGTATCATGCCGGAGTTTGATTTTCACCATAGGGTTTCATTGATCGCTTACTCGGCAACTTGTATGAAGCAGGATTTCTACTTTCCCCTTAGCGCTTCATTGATCGTGTACTCTTGAGTGTAGCTCGGGCTGAGAATGACGCAGCCATGGGAAAGTTGACAGTTAAGCCTATCTAGTGACAGCCCATCATAGGCTAGCTGGGTGATCTTGCAACTTGTACCATGTCGGAGTTTGATTTTCCCCATAGGGTTTCATTGATCGTGTACTCTTGTGTGTAGCTCGGGCTGAGAAGGTCGCAGCAATGGGAAAGTTGACAGTTAAGCCTATCTAGTGACAACCCATCATAGGCTAGCTGGGTGATCTTGCAACTTGTATCATGCCGGAGTTTGATTTTCACCATAGGGTTTCATTGATCGCTTACTCGGCAACTTGAATCAAGCAGGATTTCTACTTTCCCCTTAGCGCTTCATTGATCGTGTACTCTTGAGTGTAGCTCGGGCTGAGAATGACGCAGCCATGGGAAAGTTGACAGTTAAGCCTATCTAGTGACAGCCCATCATAGGCTAGCTGGGTGAGCTTGCAACTTGTACCATGTCGGAGTTTGATTTTCCCCATAGGGTTTCATTGATCGTGTACTCTTGAGTGTAGCTCTGGCTGAGAAGGTCGCAGCCATGGGAAAGTTAACAGTTAAGCCTATCTAGTGACAACCCATCATAGGCTAGCTGGGTGATCTTGCAACTTGTATCATGCCGGAGTTTGATTTTCACCATAGGGTTTCATTGATCGCTTACTCGGCAACTTGTATGAAGCAGGATTTCTACTTTCCCCTTAGCGCTTCATTGATCGTGTACTCTTGAGTGTAGCTCGGGCTGAGAATGACGCAGCCATGGGAAAGTTGACAGTTAAGCCTATCTAGTGACAGCCCATCATAGGCTAGCTGGGTGATCTTGCAACTTGTACCATGTCGGAGTTTGATTTTCCCCATAGGGTTTCATTGATCGTGTACTCTTGTGTGTAGCTCGGGCTGAGAAGGTCGCAGCCATGGGAAAGTTGACAGTTAAGCCTATCTAGTGACAACCCATCATAGGCTAGCTGGGTGATCTTGCAACTTGTATCATGCCGGAGTTTGATTTTCACCATAGGGTTTCATTGATCGCTTACTCGGCAACTTGTATCAAGCAGGATTTCTACTTTCCCCTTAGCGCTTCATTGATCGTGTACTCTTGAGTGTAGCTCGGGCTGAGAATGACGCAGCCATGGAAAGTTGACAGTTAAGCCTATCTAGTGACAGCCCATCATAGGCTAGCTGGGTGAGCTTGCAACTTGTACCATGTCGGAGTTTGATTTTCCCCATAGGTTTTCATTGATCGTGTACTCTTGAGTGTAGCTCTGGCTGAGAAGGTCGCAGCCACGGGAAAGTTGACAGTTAAGCCTATCTAGTGACAACCCATCATAGGCTAGCTGGGTGATCTTGCAACTTGTATCATGCCGGAGTTTGATTTTCACCATAGGGTTTCATTGATCGCTTACTCGGCAACTTGTATCAAGCAGGATTTCTACTTTCCCCTTAGCGCTTCATTGATCGTGTACTCTTGAGTGTAGCTCGGGCTGAGAATGACGCAGCCATGGGAAAGTTGACAGTTAAGCCTATCTAGTGACAGCCCATCATAGGCTAGCTGGGTGATCTTGCAACTTGTACCATGTCGGAGTTTGATTTTCCCCATAGGGTTTCATTGATCTTGTACTCTTGTGTGTAGCTCGGGCTGAGAAGGTCGCAGCCATGGGAAAGTTGACAGTTAAGCCTGTCTAGTGACAACCCATCATAGGCTAGCTGGGTGATCTTGCAACTTGTATCATGCCGGAGTTTGATTTTCACCATAGGGTTTCATTGATCGCTTACTCGGCAACTTGTATCAAGCAGGATTTCTACTTTCCCCTTAGCGCTTCATTGATCGTGTACTCTTGAGTGTAGCTCGGGCTGAGAATGACGCAGCCATGGGAAAGTTGACAGTTAAGCCCATCTAGTGACAGCCCATCATAGGCTAGCTGGGTGAGCTTGCAACTTGTACCATGTCGGAGTTTGATTTTCCCCATAGGGTTTCATTGATCGTGTACTCTTGAGTGTAGCTCTGGCTGAGAAGGTCGCAGCCATGGGAAAGTTGACAGTTAAGCCTATCTAGTGACAACCCATCATAGGCTAGCTGGGTGATCTTGCAACTTGTATCATGCCGGAGTTTGATTTTCACCATAGGGTTTCATTGATCGCTTACTCGGCAACTTGTATGAAGCAGGATTTCTACTTTCCCCTTAGCGCTTCATTGATCGTGTACTCTTGAGTGTAGCTCGGGCTGAGAATGACGCAGCCATGGGAAAGTTGACAGTTAAGCCTATCTAGTGACAGCCCATCATAGGCTAGCTGGGTGATCTTGCAACTTGTACCATGTCGGAGTTTGATTTTCCCCATAGGGTTTCATTGATCGTGTACTCTTGTGTGTAGCTCGGGCTGAGAAGGTCGCAGCCATGGGAAAGTTGACAGTTAAGCCTATCTAGTGACAACCCATCATAGGCTAGCTGGGTGATCTTGCAACTTGTATCATGCCGGAGTTTGATTTTCACCATAGGGTTTCATTGATCGCTTACTCGGCAACTTGTATCAAGCAGGATTTCTACTTTCCCCTTAGCGCTTCATTGATCGTGTACTCTTGAGTGTAGCTCGGGCTGAGAATGACGCAGCCATGGGAAAGTTGACAGTTAAGCCTATCTAGTGACAGCCCATCATAGGCTAGCTGGGTGAGCTTGCAACTTGTACCATGTCGGAGTTTGATTTTCCCCATAGGGTTTCATTGATCGTGTACTCTTGAGTGTAGCTCTGGCTGAGAAGGTCGCAGCCATGGGAAAGTTGACAGTTAAGCCTATCTAGTGACAACCCATCATAGGCTAGCTGGGTGATCTTGCAACTTGTATCATGCCGGAGTTTGATTTTCACCATAGGGTTTCATTGATCGCTTACTCGGCAACTTGTATGAAGCAGGATTTCTACTTTCCCCTTAGCGCTTCATTGATCGTGTACTCTTGAGTGTAGCTCGGGCTGAGAATGACGCAGCCATGGGAAAGTTGACAGTTAAGCCTATCTAGTGACAGCCCATCATAGGCTAGCTGGGTGATCTTGCAACTTGTACCATGTCGGAGTTTGATTTTCCCCATAGGGTTTCATTGATCGTGTACTCTTGTGTGTAGCACGGGCTGAGAAGGTCGCAGCCATGGGAAAGTTGACAGTTAAGCCTATCTAGTGACAACCCATCATAGGCTAGCTGGGTGATCTTGCAACTTGTATCATGCCGGAGTTTGATTTTCACCATAGGGTTTCATTGATCGCTTACTCGGCAACTTGTATCAAGCAGGATTTCTACTTTCCCCTTAGCGCTTCATTGATCGTGTACTCTTGAGTTTAGATCGGGCTGAGAATGACGCAGCCATGGGAAAGTTGACAGTTAAGCCTATCTAGTGACAGCCCATCATAGGCTAGCTGGGTGATCTTGCAACTTGTACCATGTCGGAGTTTGATTTTCCCCATAGGGTTTCATTGATCGTGTACTCTTGTGTGTAGCTCGGGCTGAGAAGGTCGCAGCCATGGAAAAGTTGACAGTTAAGCCTATCTAGTGACAACCCATCATAGGCTAGCTGGGTGATCTTGCAACTTGTATCATGCCGGAGTTTGATTTTCCCCATAGGGTTTCATTGATCGTGTACTCTTGTGTGTAGCTCGGGCTGAGAAGGTCGCAGCCATGGGAAAGTTGACAGTTAAGCCTATCTAGTGACAACCCATCATAGGCTAGCTGGGTGATCTTGCAACTTGTATCATGCCGGAGTTTGATTTTCACCATAGGGTTTCATTGATCGCTTACTCGGCAACTTGTATCAAGCAGGATTTCTACTTTCCCCTTAGCGCTTCATTGATCGTGTACTCTTGAGTGTAGCTCGGGCTGAGAATGACGCAGCCATGGGAAAGTTGACAGTTAAGCCTATCTAGTGACAGCCCATCATAGGCTAGCTGGGTGAGCTTGCAACTTGTACCATGTCGGAGTTTGATTTTCCCCATAGGGTTTCATTGATCGTGTACTCTTGAGTGTAGCTCTGGCTGAGAAGGTCGCAGCCATGGGAAAGTTGACAGTTAAGCCTATCTAGTGACAACCCATCATAGGCTAGCTGGGTGATCTTGCAACTTGTATCATGCCGGAGTTTGATTTTCACCATAGGGTTTCATTGATCGCTTACTCGGCAACTTGTATGAAGCAGGATTTCTACTTTCCCCTTAGCGCTTCATTGATCGTGTACTCTTGAGTGTAGCTCGGGCTGAGAATGACGCAGCCATGGGAAAGTTGACAGTTAAGCCTATCTAGTGACAGCCCATCATAGGCTAGCTGGGTGATCTTGCAACTTGTACCATGTCGGAGTTTGATTTTCCCCATAGGGTTTCATTGATCTTGTACTCTTGTGTGTAGCTCGGGCTGAGAAGGTCGCAGCCATGGGAAAGTTGACAGTTAAGCCTATCTAGTGACAACCCATCATAGGCTAGCTGGGTGATCTTGCAACTTGTATCATGCCGGAGTTTGATTTTCACCATAGGGTTTCATTGATCGCTTACTCGGCAACTTGTATCAAGCAGGATTTCTACTTTCCCCTTAGCGCTTCATTGATCGTGTACTCTTGAGTGTAGCTCGGGCTGAGAATGACGCAGCCATGGGAAAGTTGACAGTTAAGCCCATCTAGTGACAGCCCATCATAGGCTAGCTGGGTGAGCTTGCAACTTGTACCATGTCGGAGTTTGATTTTCCCCATAGGGTTTCATTGATCGTGTACTCTTGAGTGTAGCTCTGGCTGAGAAGGTCGCAGCCATGGGAAAGTTGACAGTTAAGCCTATCTAGTGACAACCCATCATAGGCTAGCTGGGTGATCTTGCAACTTGTATCATGCCGGAGTTTGATTTTCACCATAGGGTTTCATTGATCGCTTACTCGGCAACTTGTATGAAGCAGGATTTCTACTTTCCCCTTAGCGCTTCATTGATCGTGTACTCTTGAGTGTAGCTCGGGCTGAGAATGACGCAGCCATGGGAAAGTTGACAGTTAAGCCTATCTAGTGACAGCCCATCATAGGCTAGCTGGGTGATCTTGCAACTTGTACCATGTCGGAGTTTGATTTTCCCCATAGGGTTTCATTGATCGTGTACTCTTGTGTGTAGCTCGGGCTGAGAAGGTCGCAGCCATGGGAAAGTTGACAGTTAAGCCTATCTAGTGACAACCCATCATAGGCTAGCTGGGTGATCTTGCAACTTGTATCATGCCGGAGTTTGATTTTCACCATAGGGTTTCATTGATCGCTTACTCGGCAACTTGTATCAAGCAGGATTTCTACTTTCCCCTTAGCGCTTCATTGATCGTGTACTCTTGAGTGTAGATCGGGCTGAGAATGACGCAGCCATGGGAAAGTTGACAGTTAAGCCTATCTAGTGACAGCCCATCATAGGCTAGCTGGGTGATCTTGCAACTTGTACCATTTCGGAGTTTGATTTTCCCCATAGGGTTTCATTGATCGCTTACTCGGCAACTTGTATGAAGCAGGATTTCTACTTTCCCCTTAGCGCTTCATTGATCGTGTACTCTTGAGTGTAGCTCGGGCTGAGAATGACGCAGCCATGGGAAAGTTGACAGTTAAGCCTATCTAGTGACAGCCCATCATAGGCTAGCTGGGTGATCTTGCAACTTGTACCATGTCGGAGTTTGATTTTCCCCATAGGGTTTCAATGATCGTGTACTCTTGAGTGTAGCTCTGGCTGAGAAGGTCGCAGCCATGGGAAAGTTGACAGTTAAGCCTATCTAGTGACAACCCATCATAGGCTAGCTGGGTGATCTTGCAACTTGTATCATGCCGGAGTTTGATTTTCACCATAGGGTTTCATTGATCGCTTACTCGGCAACTTGTATCAAGCAGGATTTCTACTTTCCCCTTAGCGCTTCATTGATCGTGTACTCTTGAGTGTAGCTCGGGCTGAGAATGACGCAGCCATGGGAAAGTTGACAGTTAAGCCCATCTAGTGACAGCCCATCATAGGCTAGCTGGGTGAGCTTGCAACTTGTACCATGTCGGAGTTTGATTTTCCCCATAGGGTTTCATTGATCTTGTACTCTTGTGTGTAGCTCGGGCTGAGAAGGTCGCAGCAATGGGAAAGTTGACAGTTAAGCCTATCTAGTGACAAACCATCATAGGCTAGCTGGGTGATCTTGCAACTTGTATCATGCCGGAGTTTGATTTTCACCATAGGGTTTCATTGATCGCTTACTCGGCAACTTGAATCAAGCAGGATTTCTACTTTCCCCTTAGCGCTTCATTGATCGTGTACTCTTGAGTGTAGCTCGGGCTGAGAATGACGCAGCCATGGGAAAGTTGACAGTTAAGCCTATCTAGTGACAGCCCATCATAGGCTAGCTGGGTGAGCTTGCAACTTGTACCATGTCGGAGTTTGATTTTCCCCATAGGGTTTCATTGATCGTGTACTCTTGAGTGTAGCTCTGGCTGAGAAGGTCGCAGCCATGGGAAAGTTAACAGTTAAGCCTATCTAGTGACAACCCATCATAGGCTAGCTGGGTGATCTTGCAACTTGTATCATGCCGGAGTTTGATTTTCACCATAGGGTTTCATTGATCGCTTACTCGGCAACTTGTATGAAGCAGGATTTCTACTTTCCCCTTAGCGCTTCATTGATCGTGTACTCTTGAGTGTAGCTCGGGCTGAGAATGACGCAGCCATGGGAAAGTTGACAGTTAAGCCCATCTAGTGACAGCCCATCATAGGCTAGCTGGGTGAGCTTGCAACTTGTACCATGTCGGAGTTTGATTTTCCCCATAGGGTTTCATTGATCTTGTACTCTTGTGTGTAGCTCGGGCTGAGAAGGTCGCAGCAATGGGAAAGTTGACAGTTAAGCCTATCTAGTGACAAACCATCATAGGCTAGCTGGGTGATCTTGCAACTTGTATCATGCCGGAGTTTGATTTTCACCATAGGGTTTCATTGATCGCTTACTCGGCAACTTGAATCAAGCAGGATTTCTACTTTCCCCTTAGCGCTTCATTGATCGTGTACTCTTGAGTGTAGCTCGGGCTGAGAATGACGCAGCCATGGGAAAGTTGACAGTTAAGCCTATCTAGTGACAGCCCATCATAGGCTAGCTGGGTGAGCTTGCAACTTGTACCATGTCGGAGTTTGATTTTCCCCATAGGGTTTCATTGATCGTGTACTCTTGAGTGTAGCTCTGGCTGAGAAGGTCGCAGCCATGGGAAAGTTAACAGTTAAGCCTATCTAGTGACAACCCATCATAGGCTAGCTGGGTGATCTTGCAACTTGTATCATGCCGGAGTTTGATTTTCACCATAGGGTTTCATTGATCGCTTACTCGGCAACTTGTATGAAGCAGGATTTCTACTTTCCCCTTAGCGCTTCATTGATCGTGTACTCTTGAGTGTAGCTCGGGCTGAGAATGACGCAGCCATGGGAAAGTTGACAGTTAAGCCTATCTAGTGACAGCCCATCATAGGCTAGCTGGGTGATCTTGCAACTTGTACCATGTCGGAGTTTGATTTTCCCCATAGGGTTTCATTGATCGTGTACTCTTGTGTGTAGCTCGGGCTGAGAAGGTCGCAGCCATGGGAAAGTTGACAGTTAAGCCTATCTAGTGACAACCCATCATAGGCTAGCTGGGTGATCTTGCAACTTGTATCATGCCGGAGTTTGATTTTCACCATAGGGTTTCATTGATCGCTTACTCGGCAACTTGTATCAAGCAGGATTTCTACTTTCCCCTTAGCGCTTCATTGATCGTGTACTCTTGAGTGTAGCTCGGGCTGAGAATGACGCAGCCATGGGAAAGTTGACAGTTAAGCCTATCTAGTGACAGCCCATCATAGGCTAGCTGGGTGAGCTTGCAACTTGTACCATGTCGGAGTTTGATTTTCCCCATAGGGTTTCATTGATCGTGTACTCTTGAGTGTAGCTCTGGCTGAGAAGGTCGCAGCCATGGGAAAGTTGACAGTTAAGCCTATCTAGTGACAACCCATCATAGGCTAGCTGGGTGATCTTGCAACTTGTATCATGCCGGAGTTTGATTTTCACCATAGGGTTTCATTGATCGCTTACTCGGCAACTTGTATCAAGCAGGATTTCTACTTTCCCCTTAGCGCTTCATTGATCGTGTACTCTTGAGTGTAGCTCGGGCTGAGAATGACGCAGCCATGGGAAAGTTGACAGTTAAGCCTATCTAGTGACAGCCCATCATAGGCTAGCTGGGTGATCTTGCAACTTGTACCATGTCGGAGTTTGATTTTCCCCATAGGGTTTCATTGATCTTGTACTCTTGTGTGTAGCTCGGGCTGAGAAGGTCGCAGCCATGGGAAAGTTGACAGTTAAGCCTATCTAGTGACAACCCATCATAGGCTAGCTGGGTGATCTTGCAACTTGTATCATGCCGGAGTTTGATTTTCACCATAGGGTTTCATTGATCGCTTACTCGGCAACTTGTATCAAGCAGGATTTCTACTTTCCCCTTAGCGCTTCATTGATCGTGTACTCTTGAGTGTAGCTCGGGCTGAGAATGACGCAGCCATGGGAAAGTTGACAGTTAAGCCCATCTAGTGACAGCCCATCATAGGCTAGCTGGGTGAGCTTGCAACTTGTACCATGTCGGAGTTTGATTTTCCCCATAGGGTTTCTTTGATCGTGTACTCTTGAGTGTAGCTCTAGCTGAGAAGGTCGCAGCCATGGGAAAGTTGACAGTTAAGCCTATCTAGTGACAACCCATCATAGGCTAGCTGGGTGATCTTGCAACTTGTATCATGCCGGAGTTTGATTTTCACCATAGGGTTTCATTGATCGCTTACTCGGCAACTTGTATGAAGCAGGATTTCTACTTTCCCCTTAGCGCTTCATTGATCGTGTACTCTTGAGTGTAGCTCGGGCTGAGAATGACGCAGCCATGGGAAAGTTGACAGTTAAGCCTATCTAGTGACAGCCCATCATAGGCTAGCTGGGTGAGCTTGCAACTTGTACCATGTCGGAGTTTGATTTTCCCCATAGGGTTTCATTGATCGTGTACTCTTGAGTGTAGCTCTGGCTGAGAAGGTCGCAGCCATGGGAAAGTTGACAGTTAAGCCTATCTAGTGACAACCCATCATAGGCTAGCTGGGTGATCTTGCAACTTGTATCATGCCGGAGTTTGATTTTCACCATAGGGTTTCATTGATCGCTTACTCGGCAACTTGTATGAAGCAGGATTTCTACTTTCCCCTTAGCGCTTCATTGATCGTGTACTCTTGAGTGTAGCTCGGGCTGAGAATGACGCAGCCATGGGAAAGTTGACAGTTAAGCCTATCTAGTGACAGCCCATCATAGGCTAGCTGGGTGATCTTGCAACTTGTACCATGTCGGAGTTTGATTTTCCCCATAGGGTTTCATTGATCGTGTACTCTTGTGTGTAGCTCGGGCTGAGAAGGTCGCAGCCATGGGAAAGTTGACAGTTAAGCCTATCTAGTGACAACCCATCATAGGCTAGCTGGGTGATCTTGCAACTTGTATCATGCCGGAGTTTGATTTTCACCATAGGGTTTCATTGATCGCTTACTCGGCAACTTGTATGAAGCAGGATTTCTACTTTCCCCTTAGCGCTTCATTGATCGTGTACTCTTGAGTGTAGCTCGGGCTGAGAATGACGCAGCCATGGGAAAGTTGACAGTTAAGCCTATCTAGTGACAGCCCATCATAGGCTAGCTGGGTGAGCTTGCAACTTGTACCATGTCGGAGTTTGATTTTCCCCATAGGGTTTCATTGATCGTGTACTCTTGAGTGTAGCTCTGGCTGAGAAGGTCGCAGCCATGGGAAAGTTGACAGTTAAGCCTATCTAGTGACAACCCATCATAGGCTAGCTAGGTGATCTTGCAACTTGTATCATGCCGGAGTTTGATTTTCACCATAGGGTTTCATTGATCGCTTACTCGGCAACTTGTATGAAGCAGGATTTCTACTTTCCCCTTAGCGCTTCATTGATCGTGTACTCTTGAGTGTAGCTCGGGCTGAGAATGACGCAGCCATGGGAAAGTTGACAGTTAAGCCTATCTAGTGACAGCCCATCATAGGCTAGCTGGGTGATCTTGCAACTTGTACCATGTCGGAGTTTGATTTTCCCCATAGGGTTTCATTGATCGTGTACTCTTGTGTGTAGCTCGGGCTGAGAAGGTCGCAGCCATGGGAAAGTTGACAGTTAAGCCTATCTAGTGACAACCCATCATAGGCTAGCTGGGTGATCTTGCAACTTGTATCATGCCGGAGTTTGATTTTCACCATAGGGTTTCATTGATCGCTTACTCGGCAACTTGTATGAAGCAGGATTTCTACTTTCCCCTTAGCGCTTCATTGATCGTGTACTCTTGAGTGTAGCTCGGGCTGAGAATGACGCAGCCATGGGAAAGTTGACAGTTAAGCCTATCTAGTGACAGCCCATCATAGGCTAGCTGGGTGAGCTTGCAACTTGTACCATGTCGGAGTTTGATTTTCCCCATAGGGTTTCATTGATCGTGAACTCTTGAGTGTAGCTCTGGCTGAGAAGGTCGCAGCCATGGGAAAGTTGACAGTTAAGCCTATCTAGTGACAACCCATCATAGGCTAGCTGGGTGATCTTGCAACTTGTATCATGCCGGAGTTTGATTTTCACCATAGGGTTTCATTGATCGCTTACTCGGCAACTTGTATGAAGCAGGATTTCTACTTTCCCCTTTGCGCTTCATTGATCGTGTACTCTTGAGTGTAGCTCGGGCTGAGAATGACGCAGCCATGGGAAAGTTGACAGTTAAGCCTATCTAGTGACAGCCCATCATAGGCTAGCTGGGTGAGCTTGCAACTTGTACCATGTCGGAGTTTGATTTTCCCCATAGGGTTTCATTGATCGTGTACTCTTGAGTGTAGCTCTGGCTGAGAAGGTCGCAGCCATGGGAAAGTTGACAGTTAAGCCTATCTAGTGACAACCCATCATAGGCTAGCTGGGTGATCTTGCAACTTGTATCATGCCGGAGTTTGATTTTCACCATAGGGTTTCATTGATCGCTTACTCGGCAACTTGTATGAAGCAGGATTTCTACTTTCCCCTTAGCGCTTCATTGATCGTGTACTCTTGAGTGTAGCTCGGGCTGAGAATGACGCAGCCATGGGAAAGTTGACAGTTAAGCCTATCTAGTGACAGCCCATCATAGGCTAGCTGGGTGAGCTTGCAACTTGTACCATGTCGGAGTTTGATTTTCCCCATAGGGTTTCATTGATCGTGAACTCTTGAGTGTAGCTCTGGCTGAGAAGGTCGCAGCCATGGGAAAGTTGACAGTTAAGCCTATCTAGTGACAACCCATCATAGGCTAGCTGGGTGATCTTGCAACTTGTATCATGCCGGAGTTTGATTTTCACCATAGGGTTTCATTGATCGCTTACTCGGCAACTTGTATGAAGCAGGATTTCTACTTTCCCCTTAGCGCTTCATTGATCGTGTACTCTTGAGTGTAGCTCGGGCTGAGAATGACGCAGCCATGGGAAAGTTGACAGTTAAGCCTATCTAGTGACAGCCCATCATAGGCTAGCTGGGTGATCTTGCAACTTGTACCATGTCGGAGTTTGATTTTCCCCATAGGGTTTCATTGATCTTGTACTCTTGTGTGTAGCTCGGGCTGAGAAGGTCGCAGCCATGGGAAAGTTGACAGTTAAGCCTATCTAGTGACAACCCATCATAGGCTAGCTGGGTGATCTTGCAACTTGTATCATGCCGGAGTTTGATTTTCACCATAGGGTTTCATTGATCGCTTACTCGGCAACTTGTATGAAGCAGGATTTCTACTTTCCCCTTAGCGCTTCATTGATCGTGTACTCTTGAGTGTAGCTCGGGCTGAGAATGACGCAGCCATGGGAAAGTTGACAGTTAAGCCTATCTAGTGACAGCCCATCATAGGCTAGCTGGGTGATCTTGCAACTTGTACCATGTCGGAGTTTGATTTTCCCCATAGGGTTTCATTGATCGTGTACTCTTGTGTGTAGCTCGGGCTGAGAAGGTCGCAGCCATGGGAAAGTTGACAGTTAAGCCTATCTAGTGACAACCCATCATAGGCTAGCTGGGTGATCTTGCAACTTGTATCATGCCGGAGTTTGATTTTCACCATAGGGTTTCATTGATCGCTTACTCGGCAACTTGTATGAAGCAGGATTTCTACTTTCCCCTTAGCGCTTCATTGATCGTGTACTCTTGAGTGTAGCTCGGGCTGAGAATGACGCAGCCATGGGAAAGTTGAAAGTTAAGCCTATCTAGTGACAGCCCATCATAGGCTAGCTGGGTGAGCTTGCAACTTGTACCATGTCGGAGTTTGATTTTCCCCATAGGGTTTCATTGATCGTGTACTCTTGAGTGTAGCTCTGGCTGAGAAGGTCGCAGCCATGGGAAAGTTGACAGTTAAGCCTATCTAGTGACAACCCATCATAGGCTAGCTGGGTGATCTTGCAACTTGTATCATGCCGGAGTTTGATTTTCACCATAGGGTTTCATTGATCGCTTACTCGGCAACTTGTATGAAGCAGGATTTCTACTTTCCCCTTAGCGCTTCATTGATCGTGTACTCTTGAGTGTAGCTCGGGCTGAGAATGACGCAGCCATGGGAAAGTTGACAGTTAAGCCTATCTAGTGACAGCCCATCATAGGCTAGCTGGGTGATCTTGCAACTTGTACCATGTCGGAGTTTGATTTTCCCCATAGGGTTTCATTGATCGTGTACTCTTGTGTGTAGCTCGGGCTGAGAAGGTCGCAGCAATGGGAAAGTTGACAGTTAAGCCTATCTAGTGACAACCCATCATAGGCTAGCTGGGTGATCTTGCAACTTGTATCATGCCGGAGTTTGATTTTCACCATAGGGTTTCATTGATCGCTTACTCGGCAACTTGAATCAAGCAGGATTTCTACTTTCCCCTTAGCGCTTCATTGATCGTGTACTCTTGAGTGTAGCTCGGGCTGAGAATGACGCAGCCATGGGAAAGTTGACAGTTAAGCCTATCTAGTGACAGCCCATCATAGGCTAGCTGGGTGAGCTTGCAACTTGTACCATGTCGGAGTTTGATTTTCCCCATAGGGTTTCATTGATCGTGAACTCTTGAGTGTAGCTCTGGCTGAGAAGGTCGCAGCCATGGGAAAGTTGACAGTTAAGCCTATCTAGTGACAACCCATCATAGGCTAGCTGGGTGATCTTGCAACTTGTATCATGCCGGAGTTTGATTTTCACCATAGGGTTTCATTGATCGCTTACTCGGCAACTTGTATGAAGCAGGATTTCTACTTTCCCCTTTGCGCTTCATTGATCGTGTACTCTTGAGTGTAGCTCGGGCTGAGAATGACGCAGCCATGGGAAAGTTGACAGTTAAGCCTATCTAGTGACAGCCCATCATAGGCTAGCTGGGTGAGCTTGCAACTTGTACCATGTCGGAGTTTGATTTTCCCCATAGGGTTTCATTGATCGTGTACTCTTGAGTGTAGCTCTGGCTGAGAAGGTCGCAGCCATGGGAAAGTTGACAGTTAAGCCTATCTAGTGACAACCCATCATAGGCTAGCTGGGTGATCTTGCAACTTGTATCATGCCGGAGTTTGATTTTCACCATAGGGTTTCATTGATCGCTTACTCGGCAACTTGTATGAAGCAGGATTTCTACTTTCCCCTTAGCGCTTCATTGATCGTGTACTCTTGAGTGTAGCTCGGGCTGAGAATGACGCAGCCATGGGAAAGTTGACAGTTAAGCCTATCTAGTGACAGCCCATCATAGGCTAGCTGGGTGAGCTTGCAACTTGTACCATGTCGGAGTTTGATTTTCCCCATAGGGTTTCATTGATCGTGTACTCTTGAGTGTAGCTCTGGCTGAGAAGGTCGCAGCCATGGGAAAGTTGACAGTTAAGCCTATCTAGTGACAACCCATCATAGGCTAGCTGGGTGATCTTGCAACTTGTATCATGCCGGAGTTTGATTTTCACCATAGGGTTTCATTGATCGCTTACTCGGCAACTTGTATGAAGCAGGATTTCTACTTTCCCCTTAGCGCTTCATTGATCGTGTACTCTTGAGTGTAGCTCGGGCTGAGAATGACGCAGCCATGGGAAAGTTGACAGTTAAGCCTATCTAGTGACAGCCCATCATAGGCTAGCTGGGTGAGCTTGCAACTTGTACCATGTCGGAGTTTGATTTTCCCCATAGGGTTTCATTGATCGTGAACTCTTGAGTGTAGCTCTGGCTGAGAAGGTCGCAGCCATGGGAAAGTTGACAGTTAAGCCTATCTAGTGACAACCCATCATAGGCTAGCTGGGTGATCTTGCAACTTGTATCATGCCGGAGTTTGATTTTCACCATAGGGTTTCATTGATCGCTTACTCGGCAACTTGTATGAAGCAGGATTTCTACTTTCCCCTTAGCGCTTCATTGATCGTGTACTCTTGAGTGTAGCTCGGGCTGAGAATGACGCAGCCATGGGAAAGTTGACAGTTAAGCCTATCTAGTGACAGCCCATCATAGGCTAGCTGGGTGAGCTTGCAACTTGTACCATGTCGGAGTTTGATTTTCCCCATAGGGTTTCATTGATCGTGTACTCTTGAGTGTAGCTCTGGCTGAGAAGGTCGCAGCCATGGGAAAGTTGACAGTTAAGCCTATCTAGTGACAACCCATCATAGGCTAGCTGGGTGATCTTGCAACTTGTATCATGCCGGAGTTTGATTTTCACCATAGGGTTTCATTGATCGCTTACTCGGCAACTTGTATCAAGCAGGATTTCTACTTTCCCCTTAGCGCTTCATTGATCGTGTACTCTTGAGTGTAGCTCGGGCTGAGAATGACGCAGCCATGGGAAAGTTGACAGTTAAGCCTATCTAGTGACAGCCCATCATAGGCTAGCTGGGTGATCTTGCAACTTGTACCATGTCGGAGTTTGATTTTCCCCATAGGGTTTCATTGATCTTGTACTCTTGTGTGTAGCTCGGGCTGAGAAGGTCGCAGCCATGGGAAAGTTGACAGTTAAGCCTATCTAGTGACAACCCATCATAGGCTAGCTGGGTGATCTTGCAACTTGTATCATGCCGGAGTTTGATTTTCACCATAGGGTTTCATTGATCGCTTACTCGGCAACTTGTATCAAGCAGGATTTCTACTTTCCCCTTAGCGCTTCATTGATCGTGTACTCTTGAGTGTAGCTCGGGCTGAGAATGACGCAGCCATGGGAAAGTTGACAGTTAAGCCTATCTAGTGACAGCCCATCATAGGCTAGCTGGGTGAGCTTGCAACTTGTACCATGTCGGAGTTTGATTTTCCCCATAGGGTTTCATTGATCGTGTACTCTTGAGTGTAGCTCTGGCTGAGAAGGTCGCAGCCATGGGAAAGTTGACAGTTAAGCCTATCTAGTGACAACCCATCATAGGCTAGCTGGGTGATCTTGCAACTTGTATCATGCCGGAGTTTGATTTTCACCATAGGGTTTCATTGATCGCTTACTCGGCAACTTGTATGAAGCAGGATTTCTACTTTCCCCTTAGCGCTTCATTGATCGTGTACTCTTGAGTGTAGCTCGGGCTGAGAATGACGCAGCCATGGGAAAGTTGACAGTTAAGCCTATCTAGTGACAGCCCATCATAGGCTAGCTGGGTGATCTTGCAACTTGTACCATTTCGGAGTTTGATTTTCCCCATAGGGTTTCAATGATCGTGTACTCTTGAGTGTAGCTCTGGCTGAGAAGGTCGCAGCCATGGGAAAGTTGACAGTTAAGCCTATCTAGTGACAACCCATCATAGGCTAGCTGGGTGATCTTGCAACTTGTATCATGCCGGAGTTTGATTTTCACCATAGGGTTTCATTGATCGCTTACTCGGCAACTTGTATGAAGCAGGATTTCTACTTTCCCCTTAGCGCTTCATTGATCGTGTACTCTTGAGTGTAGCTCGGGCTGAGAATGACGCAGCCATGGGAAAGTTGACAGTTAAGCCTATCTAGTGACAGCCCATCATAGGCTAGCTGGGTGATCTTGCAACTTGTACCATGTCGGAGTTTGATTTTCCCCATAGGGTTTCAATGATCGTGTACTCTTGAGTGTAGCTCTGGCTGAGAAGGTCGCAGCCATGGGAAAGTTGACAGTTAAGCCTATCTAGTGACAACCCATCATAGGCTAGCTGGGTGATCTTGCAACTTGTATCATGCCGGAGTTTGATTTTCACCATAGGGTTTCATTGATCGCTTACTCGGCAACTTGTATGAAGCAGGATTTCTACTTTCCCCTTAGCGCTTCATTGACCGTGTACTCTTGAGTGTAGCTCGGGCTGAGAATGACGCAGCCATGGGAAAGTTGACAGTTAAGCCTATCTAGTGACAGCCCATCATAGGCTAGCTGGGTGATCTTGCAACTTGTACCATGTCGGAGTTTGATTTTCCCCATAGGGTTTCATTGATCGTGTACTCTTGTGTGTAGCTCGGGCTGAGAAGGTCGCAGCCATGGAAAAGTTGACAGTTAAGCCTATCTAGTGACAACCCATCATAGGCTAGCTGGGTGATCTTGCAACTTGTATCATGCCGGAGTTTGATTTTCACCATAGGGTTTCATTGATCGCTTACTCGGCAACTTGTATCAAGCAGGATTTCTACTTTCCCCTTAGCGCTTCATTGATCGTGTACTCTTGAGTGTAGCTCGGGCTGAGAATGACGCAGCCATGGGAAAGTTGACAGTTAAGCCTATCTAGTGACAGCCCATCATAGGCTAGCTGGGTGATCTTGCAACTTGTACCATGTCGGAGTTTGATTTTCCCCATAGGGTTTCATTGATCGTGTACTCTTGAGTGTAGCTCTGGCTGAGAAGGTCGCAGCCATGGGAAAGTTGACAGTTAAGCCTATCTAGTGACAACCCATCATAGGCTAGCTGGGTGATCTTGCAACTTGTATCATGCCGGAGTTTGATTTTCACCATAGGGTTTCATTGATCGCTTACTCGGCAACTTGTATCAAGCAGGATTTCTACTTTCCCCTTAGCGCTTCATTGATCGTGTACTCTTGAGTGTAGCTCGGGCTGAGAATGACGCAGCCATGGGAAAGTTGACAGTTAAGCTTATCTAGTGACAGCCCATCATAGGCTAGCTGGGTGATCTTGCAACTTGTACCATGTCGGAGTTTGATTTTCCCCATAGGGTTTCATTGATCGTGTACTCTTGAGTGTAGCTAGGGCTGAGAAGGTCGCAGCCATGGGAAAGTTGACAGTTAAGCCTATCTAGTGACAACCCATCATAGGCTAGCTGGGTGATCTTGCAACTTGTATCATGCCGGAGTTTGATTTTCACCATAGGGTTTCATTGATCGCTTACTCGGCAACTTGTATGAAGCAGGATTTCTACTTTCCCCTTAGCGCTTCATTGATCGTGTACTCTTGAGTGTAGCTCGGGCTGAGAATGACGCAGCCATGGGAAAGTTGACAGTTAAGCCTATCTAGTGACAGCCCATCATAGGCTAGCTGGGTGATCTTGCAACTTGTACCATGTCGGAGTTTGATTTTCCCCATAGGGTTTCATTGATCGTGTACTCTTGTGTGTAGCTCGGGCTGAGAAGGTCGCAGCCATGGGAAAGTTGACAGTTAAGCCTATCTAGTGACAACCCATCATAGGCTAGCTGGGTGATCTTGCAACTTGTATCATGCCGGAGTTTGATTTTCACCATAGGGTTTCATTGATCGCTTACTCGGCAACTTGTATGAAGCAGGATTTCTACTTTCCCCTTAGCGCTTCATTGATCGTGTACTCTTGAGTGTAGCTCGGGCTGAGAATGACGCAGCCATGGGAAAGTTGACAGTTAAGCCCATCTAGTGACAGCCCATCATAGGCTAGCTGGGTGAGCTTGCAACTTGTACCATGTCGGAGTTTGATTTTCCCCATAGGGTTTCTTTGATCGTGTACTCTTGAGTGTAGCTCTGGCTGAGAAGGTCGCAGCCATGGGAAAGTTGACAGTTAAGCCTATCTAGTGACAACCCATCATAGGCTAGCTGGGTGATCTTGCAACTTGTATCATGCCGGAGTTTGATTTTCACCATAGGGTTTCATTGATCGCTTACTCGGCAACTTGTATGAAGCAGGATTTCTACTTTCCCCTTAGCGCTTCATTGATCGTGTACTCTTGAGTGTAGCTCGGGCTGAGAATGACGCAGCCATGGGAAAGTTGACAGTTAAGCCTATCTAGTGACAGCCCATCATAGGCTAGCTGGGTGAGCTTGCAACTTGTACCATGTCGGAGTTTGATTTTCCCCATAGGGTTTCATTGATCGTGTACTCTTGAGTGTAGCTCTGGCTGAGAAGGTCGCAGCCATGGGAAAGTTGACAGTTAAGCCTATCTAGTGACAACCCATCATAGGCTAGCTGGGTGATCTTGCAACTTGTATCATGCCGGAGTTTGATTTTCACCATAGGGTTTCATTGATCGCTTACTCGGCAACTTGTATGAAGCAGGATTTCTACTTTCCCCTTAGCGCTTCATTGATCGTGTACTCTTGAGTGTAGCTCGGGCTGAGAATGACGCAGCCATGGGAAAGTTGACAGTTAAGCCTATCTAGTGACAGCCCATCATAGGCTAGCTGGGTGATCTTGCAACTTGTACCATGTCGGAGTTTGATTTTCCCCATAGGGTTTCATTGATCGTGTACTCTTGTGTGTAGCTCGGGCTGAGAAGGTCGCAGCCATGGGAAAGTTGACAGTTAAGCCTATCTAGTGACAACCCATCATAGGCTAGCTGGGTGATCTTGCAACTTGTATCATGCCGGAGTTTGATTTTCACCATAGGGTTTCATTGATCGCTTACTCGGCAACTTGTATGAAGCAGGATTTCTACTTTCCCCTTAGCGCTTCATTGATCGTGTACTCTTGAGTGTAGCTCGGGCTGAGAATGACGCAGCCATGGGAAAGTTGACAGTTAAGCCTATCTAGTGACAGCCCATCATAGGCTAGCTGGGTGAGCTTGCAACTTGTACCATGTCGGAGTTTGATTTTCCCCATAGGGTTTCATTGATCGTGTACTCTTGAGTGTAGCTCTGGCTGAGAAGGTCGCAGCCATGGGAAAGTTGACAGTTAAGCCTATCTAGTGACAACCCATCATAGGCTAGCTGGGTGATCTTGCAACTTGTATCATGCCGGAGTTTGATTTTCACCATAGGGTTTCATTGATCGCTTACTCGGCAACTTGTATGAAGCAGGATTTCTACTTTCCCCTTAGCGCTTCATTGATCGTGTACTCTTGAGTGTAGCTCGGGCTGAGAATGACGCAGCCATGGGAAAGTTGACAGTTAAGCCTATCTAGTGACAGCCCATCATAGGCTAGCTGGGTGATCTTGCAACTTGTACCATGTCGGAGTTTGATTTTCCCCATAGGGTTTCATTGATCGTGTACTCTTGTGTGTAGCTCGGGCTGAGAAGGTCGCAGCCATGGGAAAGTTGACAGTTAAGCCTATCTAGTGACAACCCATCATAGGCTAGCTGGGTGATCTTGCAACTTGTATCATGCCGGAGTTTGATTTTCACCATAGGGTTTCATTGATCGCTTACTCGGCAACTTGTATGAAGCAGGATTTCTACTTTCCCCTTTGCGCTTCATTGATCGTGTACTCTTGAGTGTAGCTCGGGCTGAGAATGACGCAGCCATGGGAAAGTTGACAGTTAAGCCTATCTAGTGACAGCCCATCATAGGCTAGCTGGGTGAGCTTGCAACTTGTACCATGTCGGAGTTTGATTTTCCCCATAGGGTTTCATTGATCGTGTACTCTTGAGTGTAGCTCTGGCTGAGAAGGTCGCAGCCATGGGAAAGTTGACAGTTAAGCCTATCTAGTGACAACCCATCATAGGCTAGCTGGGTGATCTTGCAACTTGTATCATGCCGGAGTTTGATTTTCACCATAGGGTTTCATTGATCGCTTACTCGGCAACTTGTATGAAGCAGGATTTCTACTTTCCCCTTAGCGCTTCATTGATCGTGTACTCTTGAGTGTAGCTCGGGCTGAGAATGACGCAGCCATGGGAAAGTTGACAGTTAAGCCTATCTAGTGACAGCCCATCATAGGCTAGCTGGGTGAGCTTGCAACTTGTACCATGTCGGAGTTTGATTTTCCCCATAGGGTTTCATTGATCGTGAACTCTTGAGTGTAGCTCTGGCTGAGAAGGTCGCAGCCATGGGAAAGTTGACAGTTAAGCCTATCTAGTGACAACCCATCATAGGCTAGCTGGGTGATCTTGCAACTTGTATCATGCCGGAGTTTGATTTTCACCATAGGGTTTCATTGATCGCTTACTCGGCAACTTGTATGAAGCAGGATTTCTACTTTCCCCTTTGCGCTTCATTGATCGTGTACTCTTGAGTGTAGCTCGGGCTGAGAATGACGCAGCCATGGGAAAGTTGACAGTTAAGCCTATCTAGTGACAGCCCATCATAGGCTAGCTGGGTGAGCTTGCAACTTGTACCATGTCGGAGTTTGATTTTCCCCATAGGGTTTCATTGATCGTGTACTCTTGAGTGTAGCTCTGGCTGAGAAGGTCGCAGCCATGGGAAAGTTGACAGTTAAGCCTATCTAGTGACAACCCATCATAGGCTAGCTGGGTGATCTTGCAACTTGTATCATGCCGGAGTTTGATTTTCACCATAGGGTTTCATTGATCGCTTACTCGGCAACTTGTATGAAGCAGGATTTCTACTTTCCCCTTAGCGCTTCATTGATCGTGTACTCTTGAGTGTAGCTCGGGCTGAGAATGACGCAGCCATGGGAAAGTTGACAGTTAAGCCTATCTAGTGACAGCCCATCATAGGCTAGCTGGGTGAGCTTGCAACTTGTACCATGTCGGAGTTTGATTTTCCCCATAGGGTTTCATTGATCGTGAACTCTTGAGTGTAGCTCTGGCTGAGAAGGTCGCAGCCATGGGAAAGTTGACAGTTAAGCCTATCTAGTGACAACCCATCATAGGCTAGCTGGGTGATCTTGCAACTTGTATCATGCCGGAGTTTGATTTTCACCATAGGGTTTCATTGATCGCTTACTCGGCAACTTGTATGAAGCAGGATTTCTACTTTCCCCTTAGCGCTTCATTGATCGTGTACTCTTGAGTGTAGCTCGGGCTGAGAATGACGCAGCCATGGGAAAGTTGACAGTTAAGCCTATCTAGTGACAGCCCATCATAGGCTAGCTGGGTGATCTTGCAACTTGTACCATGTCGGAGTTTGATTTTCCCCATAGGGTTTCATTGATCTTGTACTCTTGTGTGTAGCTCGGGCTGAGAAGGTCGCAGCCATGGGAAAGTTGACAGTTAAGCCTATCTAGTGACAACCCATCATAGGCTAGCTGGGTGATCTTGCAACTTGTATCATGCCGGAGTTTGATTTTCACCATAGGGTTTCATTGATCGCTTACTCGGCAACTTGTATCAAGCAGGATTTCTACTTTCCCCTTAGCGCTTCATTGATCGTGTACTCTTGAGTGTAGCTCGGGCTGAGAATGACGCAGCCATGGGAAAGTTGACAGTTAAGCCTATCTAGTGACAGCCCATCATAGGCTAGCTGGGTGAGCTTGCAACTTGTACCATGTCGGAGTTTGATTTTCCCCATAGGGTTTCATTGATCGTGTACTCTTGAGTGTAGCTCTGGCTGAGAAGGTCGCAGCCATGGGAAAGTTGACAGTTAAGCCTATCTAGTGACAACCCATCATAGGCTAGCTGGGTGATCTTGCAACTTGTATCATGCCGGAGTTTGATTTTCACCATAGGGTTTCATTGATCGCTTACTCGGCAACTTGTATGAAGCAGGATTTCTACTTTCCCCTTAGCGCTTCATTGATCGTGTACTCTTGAGTGTAGCTCGGGCTGAGAATGACGCAGCCATGGGAAAGTTGACAGTTAAGCCTATCTAGTGACAGCCCATCATAGGCTAGCTGGGTGATCTTGCAACTTGTACCATTTCGGAGTTTGATTTTCCCCATAGGGTTTCAATGATCGTGTACTCTTGAGTGTAGCTCTGGCTGAGAAGGTCGCAGCCATGGGAAAGTTGACAGTTAAGCCTATCTAGTGACAACCCATCATAGGCTAGCTGGGTGATCTTGCAACTTGTATCATGCCGGAGTTTGATTTTCACCATAGGGTTTCATTGATCGCTTACTCGGCAACTTGCATGAAGCAGGATTTCTACTTTCCCCTTAGCGCTTCATTGATCGTGTACTCTTGAGTGTAGCTCGGGCTGAGAATGACGCAGCCATGGGAAAGTTGACAGTTAAGCCTATCTAGTGACAGCCCATCATAGGCTAGCTGGGTGATCTTGCAACTTGTACCATGTCGGAGTTTGATTTTCCCCATAGGGTTTCAATGATCGTGTACTCTTGAGTGTAGCTCTGGCTGAGAAGGTCGCAGCCATGGGAAAGTTGACAGTTAAGCCTATCTAGTGACAACCCATCATAGGCTAGCTGGGTGATCTTGCAACTTGTATCATGCCGGAGTTTGATTTTCACCATAGGGTTTCATTGATCGCTTACTCGGCAACTTGTATGAAGCAGGATTTCTACTTTCCCCTTAGCGCTTCATTGACCGTGTACTCTTGAGTGTAGCTCGGGCTGAGAATGACGCAGCCATGGGAAAGTTGACAGTTAAGCCTATCTAGTGACAGCCCATCATAGGCTAGCTGGGTGATCTTGCAACTTGTACCATGTCGGAGTTTGATTTTCCCCATAGGGTTTCATTGATCGTGTACTCTTGTGTGTAGCTCGGGCTGAGAAGGTCGCAGCCATGGAAAAGTTGACAGTTAAGCCTATCTAGTGACAACCCATCATAGGCTAGCTGGGTGATCTTGCAACTTGTATCATGCCGGAGTTTGATTTTCACCATAGGGTTTCATTGATCGCTTACTCGGCAACTTGTATCAAGCAGGATTTCTACTTTCCCCTTAGCGCTTCATTGATCGTGTACTCTTGAGTGTAGCTCGGGCTGAGAATGACGCAGCCATGGGAAAGTTGACAGTTAAGCCTATCTAGTGACAGCCCATCATAGGCTAGCTGGGTGATCTTGCAACTTGTACCATGTCGGAGTTTGATTTTCCCCATAGGGTTTCATTGATCGTGTACTCTTGAGTGTAGCTCTGGCTGAGAAGGTCGCAGCCATGGGAAAGTTGACAGTTAAGCCTATCTAGTGACAACCCATCATAGGCTAGCTGGGTGATCTTGCAACTTGTATCATGCCGGAGTTTGATTTTCACCATAGGGTTTCATTGATCGCTTACTCGGCAACTTGTATCAAGCAGGATTTCTACTTTCCCCTTAGCGCTTCATTGATCGTGTACTCTTGAGTGTAGCTCGGGCTGAGAATGACGCAGCCATGGGAAAGTTGACAGTTAAGCTTATCTAGTGACAGCCCATCATAGGCTAGCTGGGTGATCTTGCAACTTGTACCATGTCGGAGTTTGATTTTCCCCATAGGGTTTCATTGATCGTGTACTCTTGAGTGTAGCTAGGGCTGAGAAGGTCGCAGCCATGGGAAAGTTGACAGTTAAGCCTATCTAGTGACAACCCATCATAGGCTAGCTGGGTGATCTTGCAACTTGTATCATGCCGGAGTTTGATTTTCACCATAGGGTTTCATTGATCGCTTACTCGGCAACTTGTATGAAGCAGGATTTCTACTTTCCCCTTAGCGCTTCATTGATCGTGTACTCTTGAGTGTAGCTCGGGCTGAGAATGACGCAGCCATGGGAAAGTTGACAGTTAAGCCTATCTAGTGACAGCCCATCATAGGCTAGCTGGGTGATCTTGCAACTTGTACCATGTCGGAGTTTGATTTTCCCCATAGGGTTTCATTGATCGTGTACTCTTGTGTGTAGCTCGGGCTGAGAAGGTCGCAGCCATGGGAAAGTTGACAGTTAAGCCTATCTAGTGACAACCCATCATAGGCTAGCTGGGTGATCTTGCAACTTGTATCATGCCGGAGTTTGATTTTCACCATAGGGTTTCATTGATCGCTTACTCGGCAACTTGTATGAAGCAGGATTTCTACTTTCCCCTTTGCGCTTCATTGATCGTGTACTCTTGAGTGTAGCTCGGGCTGAGAATGACGCAGCCATGGGAAAGTTGACAGTTAAGCCTATCTAGTGACAGCCCATCATAGGCTAGCTGGGTGAGCTTGCAACTTGTACCATGTCGGAGTTTGATTTTCCCCATAGGGTTTCATTGATCGTGTACTCTTGAGTGTAGCTCTGGCTGAGAAGGTCGCAGCCATGGGAAAGTTGACAGTTAAGCCTATCTAGTGACAACCCATCATAGGCTAGCTGGGTGATCTTGCAACTTGTATCATGCCGGAGTTTGATTTTCACCATAGGGTTTCATTGATCGCTTACTCGGCAACTTGTATGAAGCAGGATTTCTACTTTCCCCTTAGCGCTTCATTGATCGTGTACTCTTGAGTGTAGCTCGGGCTGAGAATGACGCAGCCATGGGAAAGTTGACAGTTAAGCCTATCTAGTGACAGCCCATCATAGGCTAGCTGGGTGAGCTTGCAACTTGTACCATGTCGGAGTTTGATTTTCCCCATAGGGTTTCATTGATCGTGAACTCTTGAGTGTAGCTCTGGCTGAGAAGGTCGCAGCCATGGGAAAGTTGACAGTTAAGCCTATCTAGTGACAACCCATCATAGGCTAGCTGGGTGATCTTGCAACTTGTATCATGCCGGAGTTTGATTTTCACCATAGGGTTTCATTGATCGCTTACTCGGCAACTTGTATGAAGCAGGATTTCTACTTTCCCCTTTGCGCTTCATTGATCGTGTACTCTTGAGTGTAGCTCGGGCTGAGAATGACGCAGCCATGGGAAAGTTGACAGTTAAGCCTATCTAGTGACAGCCCATCATAGGCTAGCTGGGTGAGCTTGCAACTTGTACCATGTCGGAGTTTGATTTTCCCCATAGGGTTTCATTGATCGTGTACTCTTGAGTGTAGCTCTGGCTGAGAAGGTCGCAGCCATGGGAAAGTTGACAGTTAAGCCTATCTAGTGACAACCCATCATAGGCTAGCTGGGTGATCTTGCAACTTGTATCATGCCGGAGTTTGATTTTCACCATAGGGTTTCATTGATCGCTTACTCGGCAACTTGTATGAAGCAGGATTTCTACTTTCCCCTTAGCGCTTCATTGATCGTGTACTCTTGAGTGTAGCTCGGGCTGAGAATGACGCAGCCATGGGAAAGTTGACAGTTAAGCCTATCTAGTGACAGCCCATCATAGGCTAGCTGGGTGAGCTTGCAACTTGTACCATGTCGGAGTTTGATTTTCCCCATAGGGTTTCATTGATCGTGAACTCTTGAGTGTAGCTCTGGCTGAGAAGGTCGCAGCCATGGGAAAGTTGACAGTTAAGCCTATCTAGTGACAACCCATCATAGGCTAGCTGGGTGATCTTGCAACTTGTATCATGCCGGAGTTTGATTTTCACCATAGGGTTTCATTGATCGCTTACTCGGCAACTTGTATGAAGCAGGATTTCTACTTTCCCCTTAGCGCTTCATTGATCGTGTACTCTTGAGTGTAGCTCGGGCTGAGAATGACGCAGCCATGGGAAAGTTGACAGTTAAGCCTATCTAGTGACAGCCCATCATAGGCTAGCTGGGTGATCTTGCAACTTGTACCATGTCGGAGTTTGATTTTCCCCATAGGGTTTCATTGATCTTGTACTCTTGTGTGTAGCTCGGGCTGAGAAGGTCGCAGCCATGGGAAAGTTGACAGTTAAGCCTATCTAGTGACAACCCATCATAGGCTAGCTGGGTGATCTTGCAACTTGTATCATGCCGGAGTTTGATTTTCACCATAGGGTTTCATTGATCGCTTACTCGGCAACTTGTATGAAGCAGGATTTCTACTTTCCCCTTAGCGCTTCATTGATCGTGTACTCTTGAGTGTAGCTCGGGCTGAGAATGACGCAGCCATGGGAAAGTTGACAGTTAAGCCTATCTAGTGACAGCCCATCATAGGCTAGCTGGGTGATCTTGCAACTTGTACCATGTCGGAGTTTGATTTTCCCCATAGGGTTTCATTGATCGTGTACTCTTGTGTGTAGCTCGGGCTGAGAAGGTCGCAGCCATGGGAAAGTTGACAGTTAAGCCTATCTAGTGACAACCCATCATAGGCTAGCTGGGTGATCTTGCAACTTGTATCATGCCGGAGTTTGATTTTCACCATAGGGTTTCATTGATCGCTTACTCGGCAACTTGTATGAAGCAGGATTTCTACTTTCCCCTTAGCGCTTCATTGATCGTGTACTCTTGAGTGTAGCTCGGGCTGAGAATGACGCAGCCATGGGAAAGTTGAAAGTTAAGCCTATCTAGTGACAGCCCATCATAGGCTAGCTGGGTGAGCTTGCAACTTGTACCATGTCGGAGTTTGATTTTCCCCATAGGGTTTCATTGATCGTGTACTCTTGAGTGTAGCTCTGGCTGAGAAGGTCGCAGCCATGGGAAAGTTGACAGTTAAGCCTATCTAGTGACAACCCATCATAGGCTAGCTGGGTGATCTTGCAACTTGTATCATGCCGGAGTTTGATTTTCACCATAGGGTTTCATTGATCGCTTACTCGGCAACTTGTATGAAGCAGGATTTCTACTTTCCCCTTAGCGCTTCATTGATCGTGTACTCTTGAGTGTAGCTCGGGCTGAGAATGACGCAGCCATGGGAAAGTTGACAGTTAAGCCTATCTAGTGACAGCCCATCATAGGCTAGCTGGGTGATCTTGCAACTTGTACCATGTCGGAGTTTGATTTTCCCCATAGGGTTTCATTGATCGTGTACTCTTGTGTGTAGCTCGGGCTGAGAAGGTCGCAGCAATGGGAAAGTTGACAGTTAAGCCTATCTAGTGACAACCCATCATAGGCTAGCTGGGTGATCTTGCAACTTGTATCATGCCGGAGTTTGATTTTCACCATAGGGTTTCATTGATCGCTTACTCGGCAACTTGAATCAAGCAGGATTTCTACTTTCCCCTTAGCGCTTCATTGATCGTGTACTCTTGAGTGTAGCTCGGGCTGAGAATGACGCAGCCATGGGAAAGTTGACAGTTAAGCCTATCTAGTGACAGCCCATCATAGGCTAGCTGGGTGAGCTTGCAACTTGTACCATGTCGGAGTTTGATTTTCCCCATAGGGTTTCATTGATCGTGAACTCTTGAGTGTAGCTCTGGCTGAGAAGGTCGCAGCCATGGGAAAGTTGACAGTTAAGCCTATCTAGTGACAACCCATCATAGGCTAGCTGGGTGATCTTGCAACTTGTATCATGCCGGAGTTTGATTTTCACCATAGGGTTTCATTGATCGCTTACTCGGCAACTTGTATGAAGCAGGATTTCTACTTTCCCCTTTGCGCTTCATTGATCGTGTACTCTTGAGTGTAGCTCGGGCTGAGAATGACGCAGCCATGGGAAAGTTGACAGTTAAGCCTATCTAGTGACAGCCCATCATAGGCTAGCTGGGTGAGCTTGCAACTTGTACCATGTCGGAGTTTGATTTTCCCCATAGGGTTTCATTGATCGTGTACTCTTGAGTGTAGCTCTGGCTGAGAAGGTCGCAGCCATGGGAAAGTTGACAGTTAAGCCTATCTAGTGACAACCCATCATAGGCTAGCTGGGTGATCTTGCAACTTGTATCATGCCGGAGTTTGATTTTCACCATAGGGTTTCATTGATCGCTTACTCGGCAACTTGTATGAAGCAGGATTTCTACTTTCCCCTTAGCGCTTCATTGATCGTGTACTCTTGAGTGTAGCTCGGGCTGAGAATGACGCAGCCATGGGAAAGTTGACAGTTAAGCCTATCTAGTGACAGCCCATCATAGGCTAGCTGGGTGAGCTTGCAACTTGTACCATGTCGGAGTTTGATTTTCCCCATAGGGTTTCATTGATCGTGAACTCTTGAGTGTAGCTCTGGCTGAGAAGGTCGCAGCCATGGGAAAGTTGACAGTTAAGCCTATCTAGTGACAACCCATCATAGGCTAGCTGGGTGATCTTGCAACTTGTATCATGCCGGAGTTTGATTTTCACCATAGGGTTTCATTGATCGCTTACTCGGCAACTTGTATGAAGCAGGATTTCTACTTTCCCCTTAGCGCTTCATTGATCGTGTACTCTTGAGTGTAGCTCGGGCTGAGAATGACGCAGCCATGGGAAAGTTGACAGTTAAGCCTATCTAGTGACAGCCCATCATAGGCTAGCTGGGTGAGCTTGCAACTTGTACCATGTCGGAGTTTGATTTTCCCCATAGGGTTTCATTGATCGTGTACTCTTGAGTGTAGCTCTGGCTGAGAAGGTCGCAGCCATGGGAAAGTTGACAGTTAAGCCTATCTAGTGACAACCCATCATAGGCTAGCTGGGTGATCTTGCAACTTGTATCATGCCGGAGTTTGATTTTCACCATAGGGTTTCATTGATCGCTTACTCGGCAACTTGTATCAAGCAGGATTTCTACTTTCCCCTTAGCGCTTCATTGATCGTGTACTCTTGAGTGTAGCTCGGGCTGAGAATGACGCAGCCATGGGAAAGTTGACAGTTAAGCCTATCTAGTGACAGCCCATCATAGGCTAGCTGGGTGATCTTGCAACTTGTACCATGTCGGAGTTTGATTTTCCCCATAGGGTTTCATTGATCTTGTACTCTTGTGTGTAGCTCGGGCTGAGAAGGTCGCAGCCATGGGAAAGTTGACAGTTAAGCCTATCTAGTGACAACCCATCATAGGCTAGCTGGGTGATCTTGCAACTTGTATCATGCCGGAGTTTGATTTTCACCATAGGGTTTCATTGATCGCTTACTCGGCAACTTGTATCAAGCAGGATTTCTACTTTCCCCTTAGCGCTTCATTGATCGTGTACTCTTGAGTGTAGCTCGGGCTGAGAATGACGCAGCCATGGGAAAGTTGACAGTTAAGCCTATCTAGTGACAGCCCATCATAGGCTAGCTGGGTGAGCTTGCAACTTGTACCATGTCGGAGTTTGATTTTCCCCATAGGGTTTCATTGATCGTGTACTCTTGAGTGTAGCTCTGGCTGAGAAGGTCGCAGCCATGGGAAAGTTGACAGTTAAGCCTATCTAGTGACAACCCATCATAGGCTAGCTGGGTGATCTTGCAACTTGTATCATGCCGGAGTTTGATTTTCACCATAGGGTTTCATTGATCGCTTACTCGGCAACTTGTATGAAGCAGGATTTCTACTTTCCCCTTAGCGCTTCATTGATCGTGTACTCTTGAGTGTAGCTCGGGCTGAGAATGACGCAGCCATGGGAAAGTTGACAGTTAAGCCTATCTAGTGACAGCCCATCATAGGCTAGCTGGGTGATCTTGCAACTTGTACCATTTCGGAGTTTGATTTTCCCCATAGGGTTTCAATGATCGTGTACTCTTGAGTGTAGCTCTGGCTGAGAAGGTCGCAGCCATGGGAAAGTTGACAGTTAAGCCTATCTAGTGACAACCCATCATAGGCTAGCTGGGTGATCTTGCAACTTGTATCATGCCGGAGTTTGATTTTCACCATAGGGTTTCATTGATCGCTTACTCGGCAACTTGTATGAAGCAGGATTTCTACTTTCCCCTTAGCGCTTCATTGATCGTGTACTCTTGAGTGTAGCTCGGGCTGAGAATGACGCAGCCATGGGAAAGTTGACAGTTAAGCCTATCTAGTGACAGCCCATCATAGGCTAGCTGGGTGATCTTGCAACTTGTACCATGTCGGAGTTTGATTTTCCCCATAGGGTTTCAATGATCGTGTACTCTTGAGTGTAGCTCTGGCTGAGAAGGTCGCAGCCATGGGAAAGTTGACAGTTAAGCCTATCTAGTGACAACCCATCATAGGCTAGCTGGGTGATCTTGCAACTTGTATCATGCCGGAGTTTGATTTTCACCATAGGGTTTCATTGATCGCTTACTCGGCAACTTGTATGAAGCAGGATTTCTACTTTCCCCTTAGCGCTTCATTGACCGTGTACTCTTGAGTGTAGCTCGGGCTGAGAATGACGCAGCCATGGGAAAGTTGACAGTTAAGCCTATCTAGTGACAGCCCATCATAGGCTAGCTGGGTGAGCTTGCAACTTGTACCATGTCGGAGTTTGATTTTCCCCATAGGGTTTCATTGATCGTGTACTCTTGTGTGTAGCTCGGGCTGAGAAGGTCGCAGCCATGGAAAAGTTGACAGTTAAGCCTATCTAGTGACAACCCATCATAGGCTAGCTGGGTGATCTTGCAACTTGTATCATGCCGGAGTTTGATTTTCACCATAGGGTTTCATTGATCGCTTACTCGGCAACTTGTATCAAGCAGGATTTCTACTTTCCCCTTAGCGCTTCATTGATCGTGTACTCTTGAGTGTAGATCGGGCTGAGAATGACGCAGCCATGGGAAAGTTGACAGTTAAGCCTATCTAGTGACAGCCCATCATAGGCTAGCTGGGTGATCTTGCAACTTGTACCATGTCGGAGTTTGATTTTCCCCATAGGGTTTCATTGATCGTGTACTCTTGAGTGTAGCTCTGGCTGAGAAGGTCGCAGCCATGGGAAAGTTGACAGTTAAGCCTATCTAGTGACAACCCATCATAGGCTAGCTGGGTGATCTTGCAACTTGTATCATGCCGGAGTTTGATTTTCACCATAGGGTTTCATTGATCGCTTACTCGGCAACTTGTATCAAGCAGGATTTCTACTTTCCCTTAGCGCTTCATTGATCGTGTACTCTTGAGTGTAGCTCGGGCTGAGAATGACGCAGCCATGGGAAAGTTGACAGTTAAGCTTATCTAGTGACAGCCCATCATAGGCTAGCTGGGTGATCTTGCAACTTGTACCATGTCGGAGTTTGATTTTCCCCATAGGGTTTCATTGATCGTGTACTCTTGAGTGTAGCTAGGGCTGAGAAGGTCGCAGCCATGGGAAAGTTGACAGTTAAGCCTATCTAGTGACAACCCATCATAGGCTAGCTGGGTGATCTTGCAACTTGTATCATGCCGGAGTTTGATTTTCACCATAGGGTTTCATTGATCGCTTACTCGGCAACTTGTATGAAGCAGGATTTCTACTTTCCCCTTAGCGCTTCATTGATCGTGTACTCTTGAGTGTAGCTCGGGCTGAGAATGACGCAGCCATGGGAAAGTTGACAGTTAAGCCTATCTAGTGACAGCCCATCATAGGCTAGCTGGGTGATCTTGCAACTTGTACCATGTCGGAGTTTGATTTTCCCCATAGGGTTTCATTGATCGTGTACTCTTGTGTGTAGCTCGGGCTGAGAAGGTCGCAGCCATGGGAAAGTTGACAGTTAAGCCTATCTAGTGACAACCCATCATAGGCTAGCTGGGTGATCTTGCAACTTGTATCATGCCGGAGTTTGATTTTCACCATAGGGTTTCATTGATCGCTTACTCGGCAACTTGTATGAAGCAGGATTTCTACTTTCCCCTTAGCGCTTCATTGATCGTGTACTCTTGAGTGTAGCTCGGGCTGAGAATGACGCAGCCATGGGAAAGTTGACAGTTAAGCCCATCTAGTGACAGCCCATCATAGGCTAGCTGGGTGAGCTTGCAACTTGTACCATGTCGGAGTTTGATTTTCCCCATAGGGTTTCTTTGATCGTGTACTCTTGAGTGTAGCTCTGGCTGAGAAGGTCGCAGCCATGGGAAAGTTGACAGTTAAGCCTATCTAGTGACAACCCATCATAGGCTAGCTGGGTGATCTTGCAACTTGTATCATGCCGGAGTTTGATTTTCACCATAGGGTTTCATTGATCGCTTACTCGGCAACTTGTATGAAGCAGGATTTCTACTTTCCCCTTAGCGCTTCATTGATCGTGTACTCTTGAGTGTAGCTCGGGCTGAGAATGACGCAGCCATGGGAAAGTTGACAGTTAAGCCTATCTAGTGACAGCCCATCATAGGCTAGCTGGGTGAGCTTGCAACTTGTACCATGTCGGAGTTTGATTTTCCCCATAGGGTTTCATTGATCGTGTACTCTTGAGTGTAGCTCTGGCTGAGAAGGTCGCAGCCATGGGAAAGTTGACAGTTAAGCCTATCTAGTGACAACCCATCATAGGCTAGCTGGGTGATCTTGCAACTTGTATCATGCCGGAGTTTGATTTTCACCATAGGGTTTCATTGATCGCTTACTCGGCAACTTGTATCAAGCAGGATTTCTACTTTCCCCTTAGCGCTTTATTGATCGTGTACTCTTGAGTGTAGCTCGGGCTGAGAATGACGCAGCCATGGGAAAGTTGACAGTTAAGCCTATCTAGTGACAGCCCATCATAGGCTAGCTGGGTGAGCTTGCAACTTGTACCATGTCGGAGTTTGATTTTCCCCATAGGGTTTCATTGATCGTGTACTCTTGAGAGTAGCTCTGGCTGAGAAGGTCGCAGCCATGGGAAAGTTGACAGTTAAGCCTATCTAGTGACAACCCATCATAGGCTAGCTGGGTGATCTTGCAACTTGTATCATGCCGGAGTTTGATTTTCACCATAGGGTTTCATTGATCGCTTACTCGGCAACTTGTATGAAGCAGGATTTCTACTTTCCCCTTAGCGCTTCATTGATCGTGTACTCTTGAGTGTAGCTCGGGCTGAGAATGACGCAGCCATGGGAAAGTTGACAGTTAAGCCTATCTAGTGACAGCCCATCATAGGCTAGCTGGGTGATCTTGCAACTTGTACCATGTCGGAGTTTGATTTTCCCCATAGGGTTTCATTGATCTTGTACTCTTGTGTGTAGCTCGGGCTGAGAAGGTCGCAGCCATGGGAAAGTTGACAGTTAAGCCTATCTAGTGACAACCCATCATAGGCTAGCTGGGTGATCTTGCAACTTGTATCATGCCGGAGTTTGATTTTCACCATAGGGTTTCATTGATCGCTTACTCGGCAACTTGTATCAAGCAGGATTTCTACTTTCCCCTTAGCGCTTCATTGATCGTGTACTCTTGAGTGTAGCTCGGGCTGAGAATGACGCAGCCATGGGAAAGTTGACAGTTAAGCCCATCTAGTGACAGCCCATCATAGGCTAGCTGGGTGAGCTTGCAACTTGTACCATGTCGGAGTTTGATTTTCCCCATAGGGTTTCATTGATCGTGTACTCTTGAGTGTAGCTCTGGCTGAGAAGGTCGCAGCCATGGGAAAGTTGACAGTTAAGCCTATCTAGTGACAACCCATCATAGGCTAGCTGGGTGATATTGCAACTTGTATCATGCCGGAGTTTGATTTTCACCATAGGGTTTCATTGATCGCTTACTCGGCAACTTGTATGAAGCAGGATTTCTACTTTCCCCTTAGCGCTTCATTGATCGTGTACTCTTGAGTGTAGCTCGGGCTGAGAATGACGCAGCCATGGGAAAGTTGACAGTTAAGCCTATCTAGTGACAGCCCATCATAGGCTAGCTGGGTGATCTTGCAACTTGTACCATGTCGGAGTTTGATTTTCCCCATAGGGTTTCATTGATCGTGTACTCTTGTGTGTAGCTCGGGCTGAGAAGGTCGCAGCCATGGGAAAGTTGACAGTTAAGCCTATCTAGTGACAACCCATCATAGGCTAGCTGGGTGATCTTGCAACTTGTATCATGCCGGAGTTTGATTTTCACCATAGGGTTTCATTGATCGCTTACTCGGCAACTTGTATGAAGCAGGATTTCTACTTTCCCCTTAGCGCTTCATTGATCGTGTACTCTTGAGTGTAGCTCGGGCTGAGAATGACGCAGCCATGGGAAAGTTGACAGTTAAGCCTATCTAGTGACAGCCCATCATAGGCTAGCTGGGTGATCTTGCAACTTGTACCATGTCGGAGTTTGATTTTTCCCCATAGGGTTTCATTGATCGTGTACTCTTGTGTGTAGCTCGGGCTGAGAAGGTCGCAGCCATGGGAAAGTTGACAGTTAAGCCTATCTAGTGACAACCCATCATAGGCTAGCTGGGTGATCTTGCAACTTGTATCATGCCGGAGTTTGATTTTCACCATAGGGTTTCATTGATCGCTTACTCGGCAACTTGTATCAAGCAGGATTTCTACTTTCCCCTTAGCGCTTCATTGATCGTGTACTCTTGAGCGTAGCTCGGGCTGAGAATGACGCAGCCATGGGAAAGTTGACAGTTAAGCCTATCTAGTGACAGCCCATCATAGGCTAGCTGGGTGAGCTTGCAACTTGTACCATGTCGGAGTTTGATTTTCCCCATAGGGTTTCATTGATCGTGAACTCTTGAGTGTAGCTCTGGCTGAGAAGGTCGCAGCCATGGGAAAGTTGACAGTTAAGCCTATCTAGTGACAACCCATCATAGGCTAGCTGGGTGATCTTGCAACTTGTATCATGCCGGAGTTTGATTTTCACCATAGGGTTTCATTGATCGCTTACTCGGCAACTTGTATGAAGCAGGATTTCTACTTTCCCCTTAGCGCTTCATTGATCGTGTACTCTTGAGTGTAGCTCGGGCTGAGAATGACGCAGCCATGGGAAAGTTGACAGTTAAGCCTATCTAGTGACAGCCCATCATAGGCTAGCTGGGTGATCTTGCAACTTGTACCATGTCGGAGTTTGATTTTCCCCATAGGGTTTCATTGATCGTGTACTCTTGTGTGTAGCTCGGGCTGAGAAGGTCGCAGCCATGGGAAAGTTGACAGTTAAGCCTATCTAGTGACAACCCATCATAGGCTAGCTGGGTGATCTTGCAACTTGTATCATGCCGGAGTTTGATTTTCACCATAGGGTTTCATTGATCGCTTACTCGGCAACTTGTATGAAGCAGGATTTCTACTTTCCCCTTAGCGCTTCATTGATCGTGTACTCTTGAGTGTAGCTCGGGCTGAGAATGACGCAGCCATGGGAAAGTTGACAGTTAAGCCTATCTAGTGACAGCCCATCATAGGCTAGCTGGGTGAGCTTGCAACTTGTACCATGTCGGAGTTTGATTTTCCCCATAGGGTTTCATTGATCGTGTACTCTTGAGTGTAGCTCTGGCTGAGAAGGTCGCAGCCATGGGAAAGTTGACAGTTAAGCCTATCTAGTGACAACCCATCATAGGCTAGCTGGGTGATCTTGCAACTTGTATCATGCCGGAGTTTGATTTTCACCATAGGGTTTCATTGATCGCTTACTCGGCAACTTGTATGAAGCAGGATTTCTACTTTCCCCTTAGCGCTTCATTGATCGTGTACTCTTGAGTGTAGCTCGGGCTGAGAATGACGCAGCCATGGGAAAGTTGACAGTTAAGCCTATCTAGTGACAGCCCATCATAGGCTAGCTGGGTGATCTTGCAACTTGTACCATGTCGGAGTTTGATTTTCCCCATAGGGTTTCATTGATCGTGTACTCTTGTGTGTAGCTCGGGCTGAGAAGGTCGCAGCCATGGGAAAGTTGACAGTTAAGCCTATCTAGTGACAACCCATCATAGGCTAGCTGGGTGATCTTGCAACTTGTATCATGCCGGAGTTTGATTTTCACCATAGGGTTTCATTGATCGCTTACTCGGCAACTTGTATCAAGCAGGATTTCTACTTTCCCCTTAGCGCTTCATTGATCGTGTACTCTTGAGTGTAGCTCGGGCTGAGAATGACGCAGCCATGGGAAAGTTGACAGTTAAGCCTATCTAGTGACAGCCCATCATAGGCTAGCTGGGTGAGCTTGCAACTTGTACCATGTCGGAGTTTGATTTTCCCCATAGGGTTTCATTGATCGTGTACTCTTGAGTGTAGCTCTGGCTGAGAAGGTCGCAGCCATGGGAAAGTTGACAGTTAAGCCTATCTAGTGACAACCCATCATAGGCTAGCTGGGTGATCTTGCAACTTGTATCATGCCGGAGTTTGATTTTCACCATAGGGTTTCATTGATCGCTTACTCGGCAACTTGTATCAAGCAGGATTTCTACTTTCCCCTTAGCGCTTCATTGATCGTGTACTCTTGAGTGTAGCTCGGGCTGAGAATGACGCAGCCATGGGAAAGTTGACAGTTAAGCCTATCTAGTGACAGCCCATCATAGGCTAGCTGGGTGATCTTGCAACTTGTACCATGTCGGAGTTTGATTTTCCCCATAGGGTTTCATTGATCTTGTACTCTTGTGTGTAGCTCGGGCTGAGAAGGTCGCAGCCATGGGAAAGTTGACAGTTAAGCCTATCTAGTGACAACCCATCATAGGCTAGCTGGGTGATCTTGCAACTTGTATCATGCCGGAGTTTGATTTTCACCATAGGGTTTCATTGATCGCTTACTCGGCAACTTGTATCAAGCAGGATTTCTACTTTCCCCTTAGCGCTTCATTGATCGTGTACTCTTGAGTGTAGCTCGGGCTGAGAATGACGCAGCCATGGGAAAGTTGACAGTTAAGCCCATCTAGTGACAGCCCATCATAGGCTAGCTGGGTGAGCTTGCAACTTGTACCATGTCGGAGTTTGATTTTCCCCATAGGGTTTCATTGATCGTGTACTCTTGAGTGTAGCTCTGGCTGAGAAGGTCGCAGCCATGGGAAAGTTGACAGTTAAGCCTATCTAGTGACAACCCATCATAGGCTAGCTGGGTGATCTTGCAACTTGTATCATGCCGGAGTTTGATTTTCACCATAGGGTTTCATTGATCGCTTACTCGGCAACTTGTATGAAGCAGGATTTCTACTTTCCCCTTAGCGCTTCATTGATCGTGTACTCTTGAGTGTAGCTCGGGCTGAGAATGACGCAGCCATGGGAAAGTTGACAGTTAAGCCTATCTAGTGACAGCCCATCATAGGCTAGCTGGGTGATCTTGCAACTTGTACCATGTCGGAGTTTGATTTTCCCCATAGGGTTTCATTGATCGTGTACTCTTGTGTGTAGCTCGGGCTGAGAAGGTCGCAGCCATGGGAAAGTTGACAGTTAAGCCTATCTAGTGACAACCCATCATAGGCTAGCTGGGTGATCTTGCAACTTGTATCATGCCGGAGTTTGATTTTCACCATAGGGTTTCATTGATCGCTTACTCGGCAACTTGTATGAAGCAGGATTTCTACTTTCCCCTTAGCGCTTCATTGATCGTGTACTCTTGAGTGTAGCTCGGGCTGAGAATGACGCAGCCATGGGAAAGTTGACAGTTAAGCCTATCTAGTGACAGCCCATCATAGGCTAGCTGGGTGATCTTGCAACTTGTACCATGTCGGAGTTTGATTTTCCCCATAGGGTTTCATTGATCTTGTACTCTTGTGTGTAGCTCGGGCTGAGAAGGTCGCAGCCATGGGAAAGTTGACAGTTAAGCCTATCTAGTGACAACCCATCATAGGCTAGCTGGGTGATCTTGCAACTTGTATCATGCCGGAGTTTGATTTTCACCATAGGGTTTCATTGATCGCTTACTCGGCAACTTGTATCAAGCAGGATTTCTACTTTCCCCTTAGCGCTTCATTGATCGTGTACTCTTGAGTGTAGCTCGGGCTGAGAATGACGCAGCCATGGGAAAGTTGACAGTTAAGCCTATCTAGTGACAACCCATCATAGGCTAGCTGGGTGATCTTGCAACTTGTATCATGCCGGAGTTTGATTTTCACCATAGGGTTTCATTGATCGCTTACTCGGCAACTTGTATGAAGCAGGATTTCTACTTTCCCCTTAGCGCTTCATTGATCGTGTACTCTTGAGTGTAGCTCGGGCTGAGAATGACGCAGCCATGGGAAAGTTGACAGTTAAGCCTATCTAGTGACAGCCCATCATAGGCTAGCTGGGTGATCTTGCAACTTGTACCATGTCGGAGTTTGATTTTCCCCATAGGGTTTCATTGATCTTGTACTCTTGTGTGTAGCTCGGGCTGAGAAGGTCGCAGCCATGGGAAAGTTGACAGTTAAGCCTATCTAGTGACAACCCATCATAGGCTAGCTGGGTGATCTTGCAACTTGTATCATGCCGGAGTTTGATTTTCACCATAGGGTTTCATTGATCGCTTACTCGGCAACTTGTATCAAGCAGGATTTCTACTTTCCCCTTAGTGCTTCATTGATCGTGTACTCTTGAGTGTAGCTCGGGCTGAGAATGACGCAGCCATGGGAAAGTTGACAGTTAAGCCCATCTAGTGACAGCCCATCATAGGCTAGCTGGGTGAGCTTGCAACTTGTACCATGTCGGAGTTTGATTTTCCCCATAGGGTTTCATTGATCGTGTACTCTTGAGTGTAGCTCTGGCTGAGAAGGTCGCAGCCATGGGAAAGTTGACAGTTAAGCCTATCTAGTGACAACCCATCATAGGCTAGCTGGGTGATCTTGCAACTTGTATCATGCCGGAGTTTGATTTTCACCATAGGGTTTCATTGATCGCTTACTCGGCAACTTGTATGAAGCAGGATTTCTACTTTCCCCTTAGCGCTTCATTGATCGTGTACTCTTGAGTGTAGCTCGGGCTGAGAATGACGCAGCCATGGGAAAGTTGACAGTTAAGCCTATCTAGTGACAGCCCATCATAGGCTAGCTGGGTGATCTTGCAACTTGTACCATGTCGGAGTTTGATTTTCCCCATAGGGTTTCATTGATCTTGTACTCTTGTGTGTAGCTCGGGCTGAGAAGGTCGCAGCCATGGGAAAGTTGACAGTTAAGCCTATCTAGTGACAACCCATCATAGGCTAGCTGGGTGATCTTGCAACTTGTATCATGCCGGAGTTTGATTTTCACCATAGGGTTTCATTGATCGCTTACTCGGCAACTTGTATCAAGCAGGATTTCTACTTTCCCCTTAGCGCTTCATTGATCGTGTACTCTTGAGTGTAGCTCGGGCTGAGAATGACGCAGCCATGGGAAAGTTGACAGTTAAGCCCATCTAGTGACAGCCCATCATAGGCTAGCTGGGTGAGCTTGCAACTTGTACCATGTCGGAGTTTGATTTTCCCCATAGGGTTTCATTGATCGTGTACTCTTGAGTGTAGCTCTGGCTGAGAAGGTCGCAGCCATGGGAAAGTTGACAGTTAAGCCTATCTAGTGACAACCCATCATAGGCTAGCTGGGTGATATTGCAACTTGTATCATGCCGGAGTTTGATTTTCACCATAGGGTTTCATTGATCGCTTACTCGGCAACTTGTATGAAGCAGGATTTCTACTTTCCCCTTAGCGCTTCATTGATCGTGTACTCTTGAGTGTAGCTCGGGCTGAGAATGACGCAGCCATGGGAAAGTTGACAGTTAAGCCTATCTAGTGACAGCCCATCATAGGCTAGCTGGGTGATCTTGCAACTTGTACCATGTCGGAGTTTGATTTTCCCCATAGGGTTTCATTGATCGTGTACTCTTGTGTGTAGCTCGGGCTGAGAAGGTCGCAGCCATGGGAAAGTTGACAGTTAAGCCTATCTAGTGACAACCCATCATAGGCTAGCTGGGTGATCTTGCAACTTGTATCATGCCGGAGTTTGATTTTCACCATAGGGTTTCATTGATCGCTTACTCGGCAACTTGTATGAAGCAGGATTTCTACTTTCCCCTTAGCGCTTCATTGATCGTGTACTCTTGAGTGTAGCTCGGGCTGAGAATGACGCAGCCATGGGAAAGTTGACAGTTAAGCCTATCTAGTGACAGCCCATCATAGGCTAGCTGGGTGATCTTGCAACTTGTACCATGTCGGAGTTTGATTTTTCCCCATAGGGTTTCATTGATCGTGTACTCTTGTGTGTAGCTCGGGCTGAGAAGGTCGCAGCCATGGGAAAGTTGACAGTTAAGCCTATCTAGTGACAACCCATCATAGGCTAGCTGGGTGATCTTGCAACTTGTATCATGCCGGAGTTTGATTTTCACCATAGGGTTTCATTGATCGCTTACTCGGCAACTTGTATCAAGCAGGATTTCTACTTTCCCCTTAGCGCTTCATTGATCGTGTACTCTTGAGTGTAGCTCGGGCTGAGAATGACGCAGCCATGGGAAAGTTGACAGTTAAGCCTATCTAGTGACACCCCATCATAGGCTAGCTGGGTGAGCTTGCAACTTGTACCATGTCGGAGTTTGATTTTCCCCATAGGGTTTCATTGATCGTGAACTCTTGAGTGTAGCTCTGGCTGAGAAGGTCGCAGCCATGGGAAAGTTGACAGTTAAGCCTATCTAGTGACAACCCATCATAGGCTAGCTGGGTGATCTTGCAACTTGTATCATGCCGGAGTTTGATTTTCACCATAGGGTTTCATTGATCGCTTACTCGGCAACTTGTATGAAGCAGGATTTCTACTTTCCCCTTAGCGCTTCATTGATCGTGTACTCTTGAGTGTAGCTCGGGCTGAGAATGACGCAGCCATGGGAAAGTTGACAGTTAAGCCTATCTAGTGACAGCCCATCATAGGCTAGCTGGGTGATCTTGCAACTTGTACCATGTCGGAGTTTGATTTTCCCCATAGGGTTTCATTGATCGTGTACTCTTGTGTGTAGCTCGGGCTGAGAAGGTCGCAGCCATGGGAAAGTTGACAGTTAAGCCTATCTAGTGACAACCCATCATAGGCTAGCTGGGTGATCTTGCAACTTGTATCATGCCGGAGTTTGATTTTCACCATAGGGTTTCATTGATCGCTTACTCGGCAACTTGTATGAAGCAGGATTTCTACTTTCCCCTTAGCGCTTCATTGATCGTGTACTCTTGAGTGTAGCTCGGGCTGAGAATGACGCAGCCATGGGAAAGTTGACAGTTAAGCCTATCTAGTGACAGCCCATCATAGGCTAGCTGGGTGAGCTTGCAACTTGTACCATGTCGGAGTTTGATTTTCCCCATAGGGTTTCATTGATCGTGTACTCTTGAGTGTAGCTCTGGCTGAGAAGGTCGCAGCCATGGGAAAGTTGACAGTTAAGCCTATCTAGTGACAACCCATCATAGGCTAGCTGGGTGATCTTGCAACTTGTATCATGCCGGAGTTTGATTTTCACCATAGGGTTTCATTGATCGCTTACTCGGCAACTTGTATGAAGCAGGATTTCTACTTTCCCCTTAGCGCTTCATTGATCGTGTACTCTTGAGTGTAGCTCGGGCTGAGAATGACGCAGCCATGGGAAAGTTGACAGTTAAGCCTATTTAGTGACAGCCCATCATAGGCTAGCTGGGTGATCTTGCAACTTGTACCATGTCGGAGTTTGATTTTCCCCATAGGGTTTCATTGATCGTGTACTCTTGTGTGTAGCTCGGGCTGAGAAGGTCGCAGCCATGGGAAAGTTGACAGTTAAGCCTATCTAGTGACAACCCATCATAGGCTAGCTGGGTGATCTTGCAACTTGTATCATGCCGGAGTTTGATTTTCACCATAGGGTTTCATTGATCGCTTACTCGGCAACTTGTATCAAGCAGGATTTCTACTTTCCCCTTAGCGCTTCATTGATCGTGTACTCTTGAGTGTAGCTCGGGCTGAGAATGACGCAGCCATGGGAAAGTTGACAGTTAAGCCTATCTAGTGACAGCCCATCATAGGCTAGCTGGGTGAGCTTGCAACTTGTACCATGTCGGAGTTTGATTTTCCCCATAGGGTTTCATTGATCGTGTACTCTTGAGTGTAGCTCTGGCTGAGAAGGTCGCAGCCATGGGAAAGTTGACAGTTAAGCCTATCTAGTGACAACCCATCATAGGCTAGCTGGGTGATCTTGCAACTTGTATCATGCCGGAGTTTGATTTTCACCATAGGGTTTCATTGATCGCTTACTCGGCAACTTGTATCAAGCAGGATTTCTACTTTCCCCTTAGCGCTTCATTGATCGTGTACTCTTGAGTGTAGCTCGGGCTGAGAATGACGCAGCCATGGGAAAGTTGACAGTTAAGCCTATCTAGTGACAACCCATCATAGGCTAGCTGGGTGATCTTGCAACTTGTATCATGCCGGAGTTTGATTTTCACCATAGGGTTTCATTGATCGCTTACTCGGCAACTTGTATCAAGCAGGATTTCTACTTTCCCCTTAGCGCTTCATTGATCGTGTACTCTTGAGTGTAGCTCGGGCTGAGAATGACGCAGCCATGGGAAAGTTGACAGTTAAGCCCATCTAGTGACAGCCCATCATAGGCTAGCTGGGTGAGCTTGCAACTTGTACCATGTCGGAGTTTGATTTTCCCCATAGGGTTTCATTGATCGTGTACTCTTGAGTGTAGCTCTGGCTGAGAAGGTCGCAGCCATGGGAAAGTTGACAGTTAAGCCTATCTAGTGACAACCCATCATAGGCTAGCTGGGTGATCTTGCAACTTGTATCATGCCGGAGTTTGATTTTCACCATAGGGTTTCATTGATCGCTTACTCGGCAACTTGTATGAAGCAGGATTTCTACTTTCCCCTTAGCGCTTCATTGATCGTGTACTCTTGAGTGTAGCTCGGGCTGAGAATGACGCAGCCATGGGAAAGTTGACAGTTAAGCCTATCTAGTGACAGCCCATCATAGGCTAGCTGGGTGATCTTGCAACTTGTACCATGTCGGAGTTTGATTTTCCCCATAGGGTTTCATTGATCGTGTACTCTTGTGTGTAGCTCGGGCTGAGAAGGTCGCAGCCATGGGAAAGTTGACAGTTAAGCCTATCTAGTGACAACCCATCATAGGCTAGCTGGGTGATCTTGCAACTTGTATCATGCCGGAGTTTGATTTTCACCATAGGGTTTCATTGATCGCTTACTCGGCAACTTGTATGAAGCAGGATTTCTACTTTCCCCTTAGCGCTTCATTGATCGTGTACTCTTGAGTGTAGCTCGGGCTGAGAATGACGCAGCCATGGGAAAGTTGACAGTTAAGCCTATCTAGTGACAGCCCATCATAGGCTAGCTGGGTGATCTTGCAACTTGTACCATGTCGGAGTTTGATTTTCCCCATAGGGTTTCATTGATCTTGTACTCTTGTGTGTAGCTCGGGCTGAGAAGGTCGCAGCCATGGGAAAGTTGACAGTTAAGCCTATCTAGTGACAACCCATCATAGGCTAGCTGGGTGATCTTGCAACTTGTATCATGCCGGAGTTTGATTTTCACCATAGGGTTTCATTGATCGCTTACTCGGCAACTTGTATCAAGCAGGATTTCTACTTTCCCCTTAGTGCTTCATTGATCGTGTACTCTTGAGTGTAGCTCGGGCTGAGAATGACGCAGCCATGGGAAAGTTGACAGTTAAGCCCATCTAGTGACAGCCCATCATAGGCTAGCTGGGTGAGCTTGCAACTTGTACCATGTCGGAGTTTGATTTTCCCCATAGGGTTTCATTGATCGTGTACTCTTGAGTGTAGCTCTGGCTGAGAAGGTCGCAGCCATGGGAAAGTTGACAGTTAAGCCTATCTAGTGACAACCCATCATAGGCTAGCTGGGTGATCTTGCAACTTGTATCATGCCGGAGTTTGATTTTCACCATAGGGTTTCATTGATCGCTTACTCGGCAACTTGTATGAAGCAGGATTTCTACTTTCCCCTTAGCGCTTCATTGATCGTGTACTCTTGAGTGTAGCTCGGGCTGAGAATGACGCAGCCATGGGAAAGTTGACAGTTAAGCCTATCTAGTGACAGCCCATCATAGGCTAGCTGGGTGATCTTGCAACTTGTACCATGTCGGAGTTTGATTTTCCCCATAGGGTTTCATTGATCGTGTACTCTTGTGTGTAGCTCGGGCTGAGAAGGTCGCAGCAATGGGAAAGTTGACAGTTAAGCCTATCTAGTGACAACCCATCATAGGCTAGCTGGGTGATCTTGCAACTTGTATCATGCCGGAGTTTGATTTTCACCATAGGGTTTCATTGATCGCTTACTCGGCAACTTGTATCAAGCAGGATTTCTACTTTCCCCTTAGCGCTTCATTGATCGTGTACTCTTGAGTGTAGCTCGGGCTGAGAATGACGCAGCCATGGGAAAGTTGACAGTTATGCCTATCTAGTGACAGCCCATCATAGGCTAGCTGGGTGAGCTTGCAACTTGTACCATGTCGGAGTTTGATTTTCCCCATAGGGTTTCATTGATCGTGTACTCTTGAGTGTAGCTCTGGCTGAGAAGGTCGCAGCCATGGGAAAGTTAACAGTTAAGCCTATCTAGTGACAACCCATCATAGGCTAGCTGGGTGATCTTGCAACTTGTATCATGCCGGAGTTTGATTTTCACCATAGGGTTTCATTGATCGCTGACTCGGCAACTTGTATGAAGCAGCATTTCTACTTTCCCCTTAGCGCTTCATTGATCGTGTACTCTTGAGTGTAGCTCGGGCTGAGAATGACGCAGCCATGGGAAAGTTGACATTTAAGCCTATCTAGTGACAGCCCATCATAGGCTAGCTGGGTGATCTTGCAACTTGTACCATGTCGGAGTTTGATTTTCCCCATAGGGTTTCATTGATCGTGTACTCTTGAGTGTAGCTCGGGCTGAGAAGGTCGCAGCCATGGGAAAGTTGACAGTTAAGCCTATCTAGTGACAACCCATCATAGGCTAGCTGGGTGATCTTGCAACTTGTATCATGCCGGAGTTTGATTTTCACCTTAGGGTTTCATTGATCGCTTACTCGGCAACTTGTATGAAGCAGGATTTCTACTTTCCCCTTAGCGCTTCATTGATCGTGTACTCTTGAGTGTAGCTCGGGCTGAGAATGACGCAGCCATGGGAAAGTTGACAGTTAAGCCTATCTAGTGACAGCCCATCATAGGCTAGCTGGGTGATCTTGCAACTTGTACCATGTCGGAGTTTGATTTTCCCCATAGGGTTTCATTGATCGTGTACTCTTGAGTGTAGCTCGGGCTGAGAAGGTCGCAGCCATGGGAAAGTTGACAGTTAAGCCTATCTAGTGACAACCCATCATAGGCTAGCTGGGTGATCTTGCAACTTGTATCATGCCGGAGTTTGATTTTCACCATAGGGTTTCATTGATCGCTTACTCGGCAACTTGTATGAAGCAGGATTTCTACTTTCCCCTTAGCGCTTCATTGATCGTGTACTCTTGAGTGTAGCTCGGGCTGAGAATGACGCAGCCATGGGAAAGTTGACAGTTAAGCCTATCTAGTGACAGCCCATCATAGGCTAGCTGGGTGATCTTGCAACTTGTACCATGTCGGAGTTTGATTTTCCCCATAGGGTTTCATTGATCGTGTACTCTTGTGTGTAGCTTGGGCTGAGAAGGTCGCAGCCATGGGAAAGTTGACAGTTAAGCCTATCTAGTGACAACCCATCATAGGCTAGCTGGGTGATCTTGCAACTTGTATCATGCCGGAGTTTGATTTTCACCATAGGGTTTCATTGATCGCTTACTCGGCAACTTGTATCAAGCAGGATTTCTACTTTCCCCTTAGCGCTTCATTGATCGTGTACTCTTGAGTGTAGCTCGGGCTGAGAATGACGCAGCCATGGGAAAGTTGACAGTTAAGCCTATCTAGTGACAGCCCATCATAGGCTAGCTGGGTGAGCTTGCAACTTGTACCATGTCGGAGTTTGATTTTCCCCATAGGGTTTCATTGATCGTGTACTCTTGAGTGTAGCTCTGGCTGAGAAGGTCGCAGCCATGGGAAAGTTGACAGTTAAGCCTATCTAGTGACAACCCATCATAGGCTAGCTGGGTGATCTTGCAACTTGTATCATGCCGGAGTTTGATTTTCACCATAGGGTTTCATTGATCGCTTACTCGGCAACTTGTATCAAGCAGGATTTCTACTTTCCCCTTAGCGCTTTATTGATCGTGTACTCTTGAGTGTAGCTCGGGCTGAGAATGACGCAGCCATGGGAAAGTTGACAGTTAAGCCTATCTAGTGACAGCCCATCATAGGCTAGCTGGGTGAGCTTGCAACTTGTACCATGTCGGAGTTTGATTTTCCCCATAGGGTTTCATTGATCGTGTACTCTTGAGTGTAGCTCTGGCTGAGAAGGTCGCAGCCATGGGAAAGTTGACAGTTAAGCATATCTAGTGACAACCCATCATAGGCTAGCTGGGTGATCTTGCAACTTGTATCATGCCGGAGTTTGATTTTCACCATAGGGTTTCATTGATCGCTTACTCGGCAACTTGTATGAAGCAGGATTTCTACTTTCCCCTTAGCGCTTCATTGATCGTGTACTCTTGAGTGTAGCTCGGGCTGAGAATGACGCAGCCATGGGAAAGTTGACAGTTAAGCCTATCTAGTGACAGCCCATCATAGGCTAGCTGGGTGATCTTGCAACTTGTACCATGTCGGAGTTTGATTTTCCCCATAGGGTTTCATTGATCTTGTACTCTTGTGTGTAGCTCGGGCTGAGAAGGTCGCAGCCATGGGAAAGTTGACAGTTAAGCCTATCTAGTGACAACCCATCATAGGCTAGCTGGGTGATCTTGCAACTTGTATCATGCCGGAGTTTGATTTTCACCATAGGGTTTCATTGATCGCTTACTCGGCAACTTGTATCAAGCAGGATTTCTACTTTCCCCTTAGCGCTTCATTGATCGTGTACTCTTGAGTGTAGCTCGGGCTGAGAATGACGCAGCCATGGGAAAGTTGACAGTTAAGCCCATCTAGTGACAGCCCATCATAGGCTAGCTGGGTGAGCTTGCAACTTGTACCATGTCGGAGTTTGATTTTCCCCATAGGGTTTCATTGATCGTGTACTCTTGAGTGTAGCTCTGGCTGAGAAGGTCGCAGCCATGGGAAAGTTGACAGTTAAGCCTATCTAGTGACAACCCATCATAGGCTAGCTGGGTGATCTTGCAACTTGTATCATGCCGGAGTTTGATTTTCACCATAGGGTTTCATTGATCGCTTACTCGGCAACTTGTATGAAGCAGGATTTCTACTTTCCCCTTAGCGCTTCATTGATCGTGTACTCTTGAGTGTAGCTCGGGCTGAGAATGACGCAGCCATGGGAAAGTTGACAGTTAAGCCTATCTAGTGACAGCCCATCATAGGCTAGCTGGGTGATCTTGCAACTTGTACCATGTCGGAGTTTGATTTTCCCCATAGGGTTTCATTGATCGTGTACTCTTGTGTGTAGCTCGGGCTGAGAAGGTCGCAGCCATGGGAAAGTTGACAGTTAAGCCTATCTAGTGACAACCCATCATAGGCTAGCTGGGTGATCTTGCAACTTGTATCATGCCGGAGTTTGATTTTCACCATAGGGTTTCATTGATCGCTTACTCGGCAACTTGTATGAAGCAGGATTTCTACTTTCCCCTTAGCGCTTCATTGATCGTGTACTCTTGAGTGTAGCTCGGGCTGAGAATGACGCAGCCATGGGAAAGTTGACAGTTAAGCCTATCTAGTGACAGCCCATCATAGGCTAGCTGGGTGATCTTGCAACTTGTACCATGTCGGAGTTTGATTTTTCCCCATAGGGTTTCATTGATCGTGTACTCTTGTGTGTAGCTCGGGCTGAGAAGGTCGCAGCCATGGGAAAGTTGACAGTTAAGCCTATCTAGTGACAACCCATCATAGGCTAGCTGGGTGATCTTGCAACTTGTATCATGCCGGAGTTTGATTTTCACCATAGGGTTTCATTGATCGCTTACTCGGCAACTTGTATCAAGCAGGATTTCTACTTTCCCCTTAGCGCTTCATTGATCGTGTACTCTTGAGTGTAGCTCGGGCTGAGAATGACGCAGCCATGGGAAAGTTGACAGTTAAGCCTATCTAGTGACAGCCCATCATAGGCTAGCTGGGTGAGCTTGCAACTTGTACCATGTCGGAGTTTGATTTTCCCCATAGGGTTTCATTGATCGTGTACTCTTGAGTGTAGCTCTGGCTGAGAAGGTCGCAGCCATGGGAAAGTTGACAGTTAAGCCTATCTAGTGACAACCCATCATAGGCTAGCTGGGTGATCTTGCAACTTGTATCATGCCGGAGTTTGATTTTCACCATAGGGTTTCATTGATCGCTTACTCGGCAACTTGTATGAAGCAGGATTTCTACTTTCCCCTTAGCGCTTCATTGATCGTGTACTCTTGAGTGTAGCTCGGGCTGAGAATGACGCAGCCATGGGAAAGTTGACAGTTAAGCCTATCTAGTGACAGCCCATCATAGGCTAGCTGGGTGATCTTGCAACTTGTACCATGTCGGAGTTTGATTTTCCCCATAGGGTTTCATTGATCGTGTACTCTTGTGTGTAGCTCGGGCTGAGAAGGTCGCAGCCATGGGAAAGTTGACAGTTAAGCCTATCTAGTGACAACCCATCATAGGCTAGCTGGGTGATCTTGCAACTTGTATCATGCCGGAGTTTGATTTTCACCATAGGGTTTCATTGATCGCTTACTCGGCAACTTGTATCAAGCAGGATTTCTACTTTCCCCTTAGCGCTTCATTGATCGTGTACTCTTGAGTGTAGCTCGGGCTGAGAATGACGCAGCCATGGGAAAGTTGACAGTTAAGCCTATCTAGTGACAGCCCATCATAGGCTAGCTGGGTGAGCTTGCAACTTGTACCATGTCGGAGTTTGATTTTCCCCATAGGGTTTCATTGATCGTGTACTCTTGAGTGTAGCTCTGGCTGAGAAGGTCGCAGCCATGGGAAAGTTGACAGTTAAGCCTATCTAGTGACAACCCATCATAGGCTAGCTGGGTGATCTTGCAACTTGTATCATGCCGGAGTTTGATTTTCACCATAGGGTTTCATTGATCGCTTACTCGGCAACTTGTATCAAGCAGGATTTCTACTTTCCCCTTAGCGCTTCATTGATCGTGTACTCTTGAGTGTAGCTCGGGCTGAGAATGACGCAGCCATGGGAAAGTTGACAGTTAAGCCTATCTAGTGACAGCCCATCATAGGCTAGCTGGGTGATCTTGCAACTTGTACCATGTCGGAGTTTGATTTTCCCCATAGGGTTTCATTGATCTTGTACTCTTGTGTGTAGCTCGGGCTGAGAAGGTCGCAGCCATGGGAAAGTTGACAGTTAAGCCTATCTAGTGACAACCCATCATAGGCTAGCTGGGTGATCTTGCAACTTGTATCATGCCGGAGTTTGATTTTCACCATAGGGTTTCATTGATCGCTTACTCGGCAACTTGTATCAAGCAGGATTTCTACTTTCCCCTTAGCGCTTCATTGATCGTGTACTCTTGAGTGTAGCTCGGGCTGAGAATGACGCAGCCATGGGAAAGTTGACAGTTAAGCCCATCTAGTGACAGCCCATCATAGGCTAGCTGGGTGAGCTTGCAACTTGTACCATGTCGGAGTTTGATTTTCCCCATAGGGTTTCATTGATCGTGTACTCTTGAGTGTAGCTCTGGCTGAGAAGGTCGCAGCCATGGGAAAGTTGACAGTTAAGCCTATCTAGTGACAACCCATCATAGGCTAGCTGGGTGATCTTGCAACTTGTATCATGCCGGAGTTTGATTTTCACCATAGGGTTTCATTGATCGCTTACTCGGCAACTTGTATGAAGCAGGATTTCTACTTTCCCCTTAGCGCTTCATTGATCGTGTACTCTTGAGTGTAGCTCGGGCTGAGAATGACGCAGCCATGGGAAAGTTGACAGTTAAGCCTATCTAGTGACAGCCCATCATAGGCTAGCTGGGTGATCTTGCAACTTGTACCATGTCGGAGTTTGATTTTCCCCATAGGGTTTCATTGATCGTGTACTCTTGTGTGTAGCTCGGGCTGAGAAGGTCGCAGCCATGGGAAAGTTGACAGTTAAGCCTATCTAGTGACAACCCATCATAGGCTAGCTGGGTGATCTTGCAACTTGTATCATGCCGGAGTTTGATTTTCACCATAGGGTTTCATTGATCGCTTACTCGGCAACTTGTATGAAGCAGGATTTCTACTTTCCCCTTAGCGCTTCATTGATCGTGTACTCTTGAGTGTAGCTCGGGCTGAGAATGACGCAGCCATGGGAAAGTTGACAGTTAAGCCTATCTAGTGACAGCCCATCATAGGCTAGCTGGGTGATCTTGCAACTTGTACCATGTCGGAGTTTGATTTTCCCCATAGGGTTTCATTGATCTTGTACTCTTGTGTGTAGCTCGGGCTGAGAAGGTCGCAGCCATGGGAAAGTTGACAGTTAAGCCTATCTAGTGACAACCCATCATAGGCTAGCTGGGTGATCTTGCAACTTGTATCATGCCGGAGTTTGATTTTCACCATAGGGTTTCATTGATCGCTTACTCGGCAACTTGTATCAAGCAGGATTTCTACTTTCCCCTTAGCGCTTCATTGATCGTGTACTCTTGAGTGTAGCTCGGGCTGAGAATGACGCAGCCATGGGAAAGTTGACAGTTAAGCCTATCTAGTGACAACCCATCATAGGCTAGCTGGGTGATCTTGCAACTTGTATCATGCCGGAGTTTGATTTTCACCATAGGGTTTCATTGATCGCTTACTCGGCAACTTGTATGAAGCAGGATTTCTACTTTCCCCTTAGCGCTTCATTGATCGTGTACTCTTGAGTGTAGCTCGGGCTGAGAATGACGCAGCCATGGGAAAGTTGACAGTTAAGCCTATCTAGTGACAGCCCATCATAGGCTAGCTGGGTGATCTTGCAACTTGTACCATGTCGGAGTTTGATTTTCCCCATAGGGTTTCATTGATCTTGTACTCTTGTGTGTAGCTCGGGCTGAGAAGGTCGCAGCCATGGGAAAGTTGACAGTTAAGCCTATCTAGTGACAACCCATCATAGGCTAGCTGGGTGATCTTGCAACTTGTATCATGCCGGAGTTTGATTTTCACCATAGGGTTTCATTGATCGCTTACTCGGCAACTTGTATCAAGCAGGATTTCTACTTTCCCCTTAGTGCTTCATTGATCGTGTACTCTTGAGTGTAGCTCGGGCTGAGAATGACGCAGCCATGGGAAAGTTGACAGTTAAGCCCATCTAGTGACAGCCCATCATAGGCTAGCTGGGTGAGCTTGCAACTTGTACCATGTCGGAGTTTGATTTTCCCCATAGGGTTTCATTGATCGTGTACTCTTGAGTGTAGCTCTGGCTGAGAAGGTCGCAGCCATGGGAAAGTTGACAGTTAAGCCTATCTAGTGACAACCCATCATAGGCTAGCTGGGTGATCTTGCAACTTGTATCATGCCGGAGTTTGATTTTCACCATAGGGTTTCATTGATCGCTTACTCGGCAACTTGTATGAAGCAGGATTTCTACTTTCCCCTTAGCGCTTCATTGATCGTGTACTCTTGAGTGTAGCTCGGGCTGAGAATGACGCAGCCATGGGAAAGTTGACAGTTAAGCCTATCTAGTGACAGCCCATCATAGGCTAGCTGGGTGATCTTGCAACTTGTACCATGTCGGAGTTTGATTTTCCCCATAGGGTTTCATTGATCTTGTACTCTTGTGTGTAGCTCGGGCTGAGAAGGTCGCAGCCATGGGAAAGTTGACAGTTAAGCCTATCTAGTGACAACCCATCATAGGCTAGCTGGGTGATCTTGCAACTTGTATCATGCCGGAGTTTGATTTTCACCATAGGGTTTCATTGATCGCTTACTCGGCAACTTGTATCAAGCAGGATTTCTACTTTCCCCTTAGCGCTTCATTGATCGTGTACTCTTGAGTGTAGCTCGGGCTGAGAATGACGCAGCCATGGGAAAGTTGACAGTTAAGCCCATCTAGTGACAGCCCATCATAGGCTAGCTGGGTGAGCTTGCAACTTGTACCATGTCGGAGTTTGATTTTCCCCATAGGGTTTCATTGATCGTGTACTCTTGAGTGTAGCTCTGGCTGAGAAGGTCGCAGCCATGGGAAAGTTGACAGTTAAGCCTATCTAGTGACAACCCATCATAGGCTAGCTGGGTGATATTGCAACTTGTATCATGCCGGAGTTTGATTTTCACCATAGGGTTTCATTGATCGCTTACTCGGCAACTTGTATGAAGCAGGATTTCTACTTTCCCCTTAGCGCTTCATTGATCGTGTACTCTTGAGTGTAGCTCGGGCTGAGAATGACGCAGCCATGGGAAAGTTGACAGTTAAGCCTATCTAGTGACAGCCCATCATAGGCTAGCTGGGTGATCTTGCAACTTGTACCATGTCGGAGTTTGATTTTCCCCATAGGGTTTCATTGATCGTGTACTCTTGTGTGTAGCTCGGGCTGAGAAGGTCGCAGCCATGGGAAAGTTGACAGTTAAGCCTATCTAGTGACAACCCATCATAGGCTAGCTGGGTGATCTTGCAACTTGTATCATGCCGGAGTTTGATTTTCACCATAGGGTTTCATTGATCGCTTACTCGGCAACTTGTATGAAGCAGGATTTCTACTTTCCCCTTAGCGCTTCATTGATCGTGTACTCTTGAGTGTAGCTCGGGCTGAGAATGACGCAGCCATGGGAAAGTTGACAGTTAAGCCTATCTAGTGACAGCCCATCATAGGCTAGCTGGGTGATCTTGCAACTTGTACCATGTCGGAGTTTGATTTTTCCCCATAGGGTTTCATTGATCGTGTACTCTTGTGTGTAGCTCGGGCTGAGAAGGTCGCAGCCATGGGAAAGTTGACAGTTAAGCCTATCTAGTGACAACCCATCATAGGCTAGCTGGGTGATCTTGCAACTTGTATCATGCCGGAGTTTGATTTTCACCATAGGGTTTCATTGATCGCTTACTCGGCAACTTGTATCAAGCAGGATTTCTACTTTCCCCTTAGCGCTTCATTGATCGTGTACTCTTGAGTGTAGCTCGGGCTGAGAATGACGCAGCCATGGGAAAGTTGACAGTTAAGCCTATCTAGTGACAGCCCATCATAGGCTAGCTGGGTGAGCTTGCAACTTGTACCATGTCGGAGTTTGATTTTCCCCATAGGGTTTCATTGATCGTGAACTCTTGAGTGTAGCTCTGGCTGAGAAGGTCGCAGCCATGGGAAAGTTGACAGTTAAGCCTATCTAGTGACAACCCATCATAGGCTAGCTGGGTGATCTTGCAACTTGTATCATGCCGGAGTTTGATTTTCACCATAGGGTTTCATTGATCGCTTACTCGGCAACTTGTATGAAGCAGGATTTCTACTTTCCCCTTAGCGCTTCATTGATCGTGTACTCTTGAGTGTAGCTCGGGCTGAGAATGACGCAGCCATGGGAAAGTTGACAGTTAAGCCTATCTAGTGACAGCCCATCATAGGCTAGCTGGGTGATCTTGCAACTTGTACCATGTCGGAGTTTGATTTTCCCCATAGGGTTTCATTGATCGTGTACTCTTGTGTGTAGCTCGGGCTGAGAAGGTCGCAGCCATGGGAAAGTTGACAGTTAAGCCTATCTAGTGACAACCCATCATAGGCTAGCTGGGTGATCTTGCAACTTGTATCATGCCGGAGTTTGATTTTCACCATAGGGTTTCATTGATCGCTTACTCGGCAACTTGTATGAAGCAGGATTTCTACTTTCCCCTTAGCGCTTCATTGATCGTGTACTCTTGAGTGTAGCTCGGGCTGAGAATGACGCAGCCATGGGAAAGTTGACAGTTAAGCCTATCTAGTGACAGCCCATCATAGGCTAGCTGGGTGAGCTTGCAACTTGTACCATGTCGGAGTTTGATTTTCCCCATAGGGTTTCATTGATCGTGTACTCTTGAGTGTAGCTCTGGCTGAGAAGGTCGCAGCCATGGGAAAGTTGACAGTTAAGCCTATCTAGTGACAACCCATCATAGGCTAGCTGGGTGATCTTGCAACTTGTATCATGCCGGAGTTTGATTTTCACCATAGGGTTTCATTGATCGCTTACTCGGCAACTTGTATGAAGCAGGATTTCTACTTTCCCCTTAGCGCTTCATTGATCGTGTACTCTTGAGTGTAGCTCGGGCTGAGAATGACGCAGCCATGGGAAAGTTGACAGTTAAGCCTATTTAGTGACAGCCCATCATAGGCTAGCTGGGTGATCTTGCAACTTGTACCATGTCGGAGTTTGATTTTCCCCATAGGGTTTCATTGATCGTGTACTCTTGTGTGTAGCTCGGGCTGAGAAGGTCGCAGCCATGGGAAAGTTGACAGTTAAGCCTATCTAGTGACAACCCATCATAGGCTAGCTGGGTGATCTTGCAACTTGTATCATGCCGGAGTTTGATTTTCACCATAGGGTTTCATTGATCGCTTACTCGGCAACTTGTATCAAGCAGGATTTCTACTTTCCCCTTAGCGCTTCATTGATCGTGTACTCTTGAGTGTAGCTCGGGCTGAGAATGACGCAGCCATGGGAAAGTTGACAGTTAAGCCTATCTAGTGACAGCCCATCAA
>NW_027440847.1:0-57748 GCF_031893055.1 Leptodactylus fuscus | reverse complement strand
TAGCTGGGTGATCTTGCAACTTGTACCATGTCGGAGTTTGATTTTCCCCATAGGGTTTCATTGATCGTGTACTCTTGAGTGTAGCTCGGGCTGAGAAGGTCGCAGCCATGGGAAAGTTGACAGTTAAGCCTATCTAGTGACAGCCCATCATAGGCTAGCTGGGTGATCTTGCAACTTGTACCATGTCGGAGTTTGATTTTCCCTATAGGGTTTCATTGATCGCTTACTCGTGAGTGTAGCACGGGCTGAGAAGGTCGCTGCCATGGGAAAGTTGACAGTTAAGCCTATCTAGTGACAACCCATCATAGGCTAGCTGGGTGATCTTGCAACTTGTATCATGCCGGAGTTTGATTTTCACCATAGGGTTTCATTGACCGCTTACTCGGCAACTTGTATGAAGCAGGATTTCTACTTTCCCCTTAGCGCTTCATTGATCGTGTACTCTTGAGTATAGCTCGGGCTGAGAAGGTCGCAGCCATGGGAAAGTTGACAGTTAAGCCTATCTAGTGACAGCCCATCATAGGCTAGCTGGGTGATCTTGCAACTTGTACCATGTCGGAGTTTGATTTTCCCCATAGGGTTTCATTGATCGCTTACTAGTGAGTGTAGCACGGGCTGAGAAGGTCGCTGCCATGGGAAAGTTGACAGTTAAGCCTATCTAGTGACAACCCATCATAGGCTAGCTGGGTGATCTTGCAACTTGTATCATGCCGGAGTTTGATTTTCACCATAGGGTTTCATTGACCGCTTACTCGGCAACTTGTATGAAGCAGGATTTCTACTTTCCCCTTAGCGCTTCATTGATTGTGTACTCTTGAGTGTAGCTCGGGCTGAGAATGACGCAGCCATGGGAAAGTTGACAGTTAAGCCTATCTAGTGACAACCCATCATAGGCTAGCTGGGTGATCTTGCAACTTGTACCATGTCGGGAGTTTGATTTTCCCCCATAGGGTTTCATTGATCGTGTACTCTTGAGTGTAGCTCGGGCTGAGAAGGTCGCAGCCATGGGAAAGTTGACAGTTAAGCCTATCTAGTGACAGCCCATCATAGGCTAGCTGGGTGATCTTGCAACTTGTACCATGTCGGAGTTTGATTTTCCCCATAGGGTTTCATTGATCGCTTACTCGTGAGTGTAGCACGGGCTGAGAAGGTCGCTGCCATGGGAAAGTTGACAGTTAAGCCTATCTAGTGACAACCCATCATAGGCTAGCTGGGTGATCTTGCAACTTGTATCATGCCGGAGTTTGATTTTCACCATAGGGTTTCATTGACCGCTTACTCGGCAACTTGTGTGAAGCAGGATTTCTACTTTCCCCTTAGCGCTTCATTGATCGTGTACTCTTGAGTATAGCTCGGGCTGAGAATGACGCAGCCATGGGAAAGTTGACAGTTAAGCCTATCTAGTGACAGCCCATCATAGGCTAGCTGGGTGATCTTGCAACTTGTACCATGTCGGAGTTTGATTTTCCCCATAGGGTTTCATTGATCGTGTACTCTTGAGTGTAGCTCTCGGGCTGAGAAGGTCGCAGCCATGGGAAAGTTGACAGTTAAGCCTATCTAGTGACAGCCCATCATAGGCTAGCTGGGTGATCTTGCAACTTGTACCATGTCGGAGTTTGATTTTCCCCATAGGGTTTCATTGATCGCTTACTCGTGAGTGTAGCACGGGCTGAGAAGGTCGCTGCCATGGGAAAGTTGACAGTTAAGCCTATCTAGTGACAACCCATAATAGGCTAGCTGGGTGATCTTGCAACTTGTATCATGCCGGAGTTTGATTTTCACCATAGGGTTTCATTGATCGCTTACTCGGCAACTTGTATGAAGCAGGATTTCTACTTCCCCCACCTTAGCGCTTCATTGATCGTGTACTCTTGAGTGTAGCTCGGGCTGAGAAGGTCCGCAGCCATGGGAAAGTTGACAGTTAAGCCTATCTAGTGACAGCCCATCATAGGCTAGCTGGGTGATCTTGCAACTTGTACCATGTCGGAGTTTGATTTTCCCCATAGGGTTTCATTGATCGCTTACTCGTGAGTGTAGCACGGGCTGAGAAGGTCGCTGCCATGGGAAAGTTGACAGTTAAGCCTATCTAGTGACAACCCATCATAGGCTAGCTGGGTGATCTTGCAACTTGTATCATGCCGGAGTTTGATTTTCACCATAGGGTTTCATTGACCGCTTACTCGGCAACTTGTATGAAGCAGGATTTCTACTTTCCCCTTAGCGCTTCATTGATTGTGTACTCTTGAGTGTAGCTCGGGCTGAGAATGACGCAGCCATGGGAAAGTTGACAGTTAAGCCTATCTAGTGACAACCCATCATAGGCTAGCTGGGAGATCTTGCAACTTGTACCATGTCGGAGTTTGATTTTCCCCATAGGGTTTCATTGATCGTGTACTCTTGAGTGTAGCTCTGGCTAAGAAGGTCGCAGCCATGGGAAAGTTGACAGTTAAGCCTATCTAGTGACAGCCCATCATAGGCTAGCTGGGTGATCTTGCAACTTGTACCATGTCGTAAGTTTGATTTTCCCCATAGGGTTTCATTGATCGCTTACTCGTGAGTGTAGCACGGGCTGAGAAGGTCGCTGCCATAGGAAAGTTGACAGTTAAGCCTATCTAGTGACAACCCATCATAGGTTAGCTGGGTGAATCTTGCAACTTGTATCATGCCGGAGTTTGATTTTCACCATAGGGTTTCATTGACCGCTTACTCGGCAACTTGTATGAAGCAGGATTTCTACTTTCCCCTTAGCGCTTCATTGATCGTGTACTCTTGAGTATAGCTCGGCTGAGAATGACGCAGCCATGGGAAAGTTGACAGTTAAGCCTATCTAGTGACAGCCCATCATAGGCTAGCTTGGGTGATCTTGTAACTTGTACCATGTCGGAGTTTGATTTTCCCCATAGGGTTTCATTGATCGTGTACTCTTGAGTGTAGCTCGGGCTGAGAAGGTCGCAGCCATGGGAAAGTTGACAGTTAAGCCTATCTAGTGACAGCCCATCATAGGCTAGCTGGGTGATCTTGCAACTTGTACCATGTCGGAGTTTGATTTTCCCCATAGGGTTTCATTGATCGCTTACTCGTGAGTGTAGCACGGGCTGAGAAGGTCGCTGCCATGGGAAAGTTGACAGTTAAGCCTATCTAGTGACAGCCCATCATAGGCTAGCTGGGTGATCTTGCAACTTGTACCATGTCGGAGTTTGATTTTTCCCATAGGGTTTCATTGATCGCTTACTCGTGAGTGTAGCACGGGCTGAGAAGGTCGCTGCCATGGAAAAGTTGACAGTTAAGCCTATCTAGTGACAACCCATCATAGGCTAGCTGGGTGATCTTGCAACTTGTATCATGCCGGAGTTTGATTTTCACCATAGGGTTTCATTGATCGCTTACTCGGCAACTTGTATGAAGCAGGATTTCTACTTTCCCCTTAGCGCTTCATTGATTGTGTACTCTTGAGTGTAGCTCGGGCTGAGAATGACGCAGCCATGGGAAAGTTGACAGTTAAGCCTATCTAGTGACAACCCATCATAGGCTAGCTGGGTGATCTTGCAACTTGTACCATGTCGGAGTTTGATTTTCCCCATAGGGTTTCATTGATCGTGTACTCTTGAGTGTAGCTCGGGCTGAGAAGGTCGCAGCCATGGGAAAGTTGACAGTTAAGCCTATCTAGTGACAGCCCATCATAGGCTAGCTGGGTGATCTTGCAACTTGTACCATGTCGGAGTTTGATTTTCCCCATAGGGTTTCATTGATCGCTTACTCGTGAGTGTAGCACGGGCTGAGAAGGTCGCTGCCATGGGAAAGTTGACAGTTAAGCCTATCTAGTGACAACCCATCATAGGTTAGCTGGGTGATCTTGCAACTTGTATCATGCCGGAGTTTGATTTTCACCATAGGGTTTCATTGACCGCTTACTCGGCAACTTGTATGAAGCAGGATTTCTACTTTCCCCTTAGCGCTTCAATGATCGTGTACTCTTGAGTATAGCTCGGGCTGAGAATGACGCAGCCATGGGAAAGTTGACAGTTAAGCCTATCTAGTGACAGCCCATCATAGGCTAGCTGGGTGATCTTGCAACTTGTACCATGTCGGAGTTTGATTTTCCCCATAGGGTTTCATTGATCGTGTACTCTTGAGTGTAGCTCGGGCTGAGAAGGTCGCAGCCATGGGAAAGTTGACAGTTAAGCCTATCTAGTGACAGCCCATCATTGGCTAGCTGGGTGATCTTGCAACTTGTACCATGTCGGAGTTTGATTTTCCCCATAGGGTTTCATTGATCGCTTACTCGTGAGTGTAGCACGGGCTGAGAAGGTCGCTGCCATGGGAAAGTTGACAGTTAAGCCTATCTAGTGACAACCCATAATAGGCTAGCTGGGTGATCTTGCAACTTGCATCATGCCGGAGTTTGATTTTCACCATAGGGTTTCATTGATCGCTTACTCGGCAACTTGTATGAAGCAGGATTTCTACTTTCCCCTTAGCGCTTCATTGATTGTGTACTCTTGAGTGTAGCTCGGGCTGAGAATGACGCAGCCATGGGAAAGTTGACAGTTAAGCCTATCTAGTGACAGCCCATCATAGGCTAGCTGGGTGATCTTGCAACTTGTACCATGTCGGAGTTTGATTTTCCCCATAGGGTTTCATTGATCGCTTACTCGTGAGTGTAGCACGGGCTGAGAACGTCGCTGCCATGGGAAAGTTGACAGTTAAGCCTATCTAGTGACAACCCATCATAGGCTAGCTGGGTGATCTTGCAACTTGTATCATGCCGGAGTTTGATTTTCACCATAGGGTTTCATTGACCGCTTACTCGGCAACTTGTATGAAGCAGGATTTCTACTTTCCCCTTAGCGCTTCATTGATCGTGTACTCTTGAGTATAGCTCGGGCTGAGAATGACGCAGCCATGGGAAAGTTGACAGTTAAGCCTATCTAGTGACAGCCCATCATAGGCTAGCTGGGTGATCTTGCAACTTGTACCATGTCGGAGTTTGATTTTCCCCATAGGGTTTCATTGATCGTGTACTCTTGAGTGTAGCTCGGGCTGAGAAGGTCGCAGCCATGGGAAAGTTGACAGTTAAGCCTATCTAGTGACAGCCCATCATAGGCTAGCTGGGTGATCTTGCAACTTGTACCATGTCGGAGTTTGATTTTCCCCATAGGGTTTCATTGATCGCTTACTCGTGAGTGTAGCACGGGCTGAGAAGGTCGCTGCCATGGGAAAGTTGACAGTTAAGCCTATCTAGTGACAACCCATCATAGGCTAGCTGGGTGATCTTGCAACTTGTATCATGCCGGAGTTTGATTTTCACCATAGGGTTTCATTGACCGCTTACTCGGCAACTTGTATGAAGCAGGATTTCTACTTTCCCCTTAGCGCTTCATTGATCGTGTACTCTTGAGTATAGCTCGGGCTGAGAATGACGCAGCCATGGGAAAGTTGACAGTTAAGCCTATCTAGTGACAGCCCATCATAGGCTAGCTGGGTGATCTTGTAACTTGTACCATGTCGGAGTTTGATTTTCCCCATAGGGTTTCATTGATCGTGTACTCTTGAGTGTAGCTCGGGCTGAGAAGGTCGCAGCCATGGGAAAGTTGACAGTTAAGCCTATCTAGTGACAGCCCATCATAGGCTAGCTGGGTGATCTTGCAACTTGTACCATGTCGGAGTTTGATTTTCCCCATAGGGTTTCATTGATCGCTTACTCGTGAGTGTAGCACGGGCTGAGAAGGTCGCTGCCATGGGAAAGTTGACAGTTAAGCCTATCTAGTGACAACCCATCATAGGCTAGCTGGGTGATCTTGCAACTTGTATCATGCCGGAGTTTGATTTTCACCATAGGGTTTCATTGATCGCTTACTCGGCAACTTGTATGAAGCAGGATTTCTACTTTCCCCTTAGCGCTTCATTGATCGTGTACTCTTGAGTGTAGCTCGGGCTGAGAATGACGCAGCCATGGGAAAGTTGACAGTTAAGCCTATCTAGTGACAGCCCATCATAGGCTAGCTGGGTGATCTTGCAACTTGTACCATGTCGGAGTTTGATTTTCCCCATAGGGTTTCATTGATCGCTTACTCGTGAGTGTAGCACGGGCTGAGAAGGTCGCTGCCATGGAAAAGTTGACAGTTAAGCCTATCTAGTGAAAACCCATCATAGGCTAGCTGGGTGATCTTGCAACTTGTATCATGCCGGAGTTTGATTTTCACCATAGGGTTTCATTGATCGCTTACTCGGCAACTTGTATGAAGCAGGATTTCTACTTTCCCCTTAGCGCTTCATTGATTGTGTACTCTTGAGTGTAGCTCGGGCTGAGAATGACGCAGCCATGGGAAAGTTGACAGTTAAGCCTATCTAGTGACAACCCATCATAGGCTAGCTGGGTGATCTTGCAACTTGTACCATGTCGGAGTTTGATTTTCCCCATAGGGTTTCATTGATCGTGTACTCTTGAGTGTAGCTCGGGCTGAGAAGGTCGCAGCCATGGGAAAGTTGACAGTTAAGCCTATCTAGTGACAGCCCATCATAGGCTAGCTGGGTGATCTTGCAACTTGTACCATGTCGGAGTTTGATTTTCCCCATAGGGTTTCATTGATCGCTTACTCGTGAGTGTAGCACGGGCTGAGAAGGTCGCTGCCATGGGAAAGTTGACAGTTAAGCCTATCTAATGACAACCCATCATAGGTTAGCTGGGTGATCTTGCAACTTGTATCATGCCGGAGTTTGATTTTCACCATAGGGTTTCATTGACCGCTTACTCGGCAACTTGTATGAAGCAGGATTTCTACTTTCCCCTTAGCGCTTCATTGATCGTGTACTCTTGAGTATAGCTCGGGCTGAGAAGGTCGCAGCCATGGGAAAGTTGACAGTTAAGCCTATCTAGTGACAGCCCATCATAGGCTAGCTGGGTGATCTTGCAACTTGTACCATGTCGGAGTTTGATTTTCCCCATAGGGTTTCATTGATCGCTTACTAGTGAGTGTAGCACGGGCTGAGAAGGTCGCTGCCATGGGAAAGTTGACAGTTAAGCCTATCTAGTGACAACCCATCATAGGCTAGCTGGGTGATCTTGCAACTTGTATCATGCCGGAGTTTGATTTTCACCATAGGGTTTCATTGACCGCTTACTCGGCAACTTGTATGAAGCAGGATTTCTACTTTCCCCTTAGCGCTTCATTGATTGTGTACTCTTGAGTGTAGCTCGGGCTGAGAATGACGCAGCCATGGGAAAGTTGACAGTTAAGCCTATCTAGTGACAACCCATCATAGGCTAGCTGGGTGATCTTGCAACTTGTACCATGTCGGAGTTTGATTTTCCCCATAGGGTTTCATTGATCGTGTACTCTTGAGTGTAGCTCGGGCTGAGAAGGTCGCAGCCATGGGAAAGTTGACAGTTAAGCCTATCTAGTGACAGCCCATCATAGGCTAGCTGGGTGATCTTGCAACTTGTACCATGTCGGAGTTTGATTTTCCCCATAGGGTTTCATTGATCGCTTACTCGTGAGTGTAGCACGGGCTGAGAAGGTCGCTGCCATGGGAAAGTTGACAGTTAAGCCTATCTAGTGACAACCCATCATAGGCTAGCTGGGTGATCTTGCAACTTGTATCATGCCGGAGTTTGATTTTCACCATAGGGTTTCATTGACCGCTTACTCGGCAACTTGTGTGAAGCAGGATTTCTACTTTCCCCTTAGCGCTTCATTGATCGTGTACTCTTGAGTATAGCTCGGGCTGAGAATGACGCAGCCATGGGAAAGTTGACAGTTAAGCCTATCTAGTGACAGCCCATCATAGGCTAGCTGGGTGATCTTGCAACTTGTACCATGTCGGAGTTTGATTTTCCCCATAGGGTTTCATTGATCGTGTACTCTTGAGTGTAGCTCGGGCTGAGAAGGTCGCAGCCATGGGAAAGTTGACAGTTAAGCCTATCTAGTGACAGCCCATCATAGGCTAGCTGGGTGATCTTGCAACTTGTACCATGTCGGAGTTTGATTTTCCCCATAGGGTTTCATTGATCGCTTACTCGTGAGTGTAGCACGGGCTGAGAAGGTCGCTGCCATGGGAAAGTTGACAGTTAAGCCTATCTAGTGACAACCCATAATAGGCTAGCTGGGTGATCTTGCAACTTGTATCATGCCGGAGTTTGATTTTCACCATAGGGTTTCATTGATCGCTTACTCGGCAACTTGTATGAAGCAGGATTTCTACTTTCCCCTTAGCGCTTCATTGATCGTGTACTCTTGAGTGTAGCTCGGGCTGAGAAGGTCGCAGCCATGGGAAAGTTGACAGTTAAGCCTATCTAGTGACAGCCCATCATAGGCTAGCTGGGTGATCTTGCAACTTGTACCATGTCGGAGTTTGATTTTCCCCATAGGGTTTCATTGATCGCTTACTCGTGAGTGTAGCACGGGCTGAGAAGGTCGCTGCCATGGGAAAGTTGACAGTTAAGCCTATCTAGTGACAACCCATCATAGGCTAGCTGGGTGATCTTGCAACTTGTATCATGCCGGAGTTTGATTTTCACCATAGGGTTTCATTGACCGCTTACTCGGCAACTTGTATGAAGCAGGATTTCTACTTTCCCCTTAGCGCTTCATTGATTGTGTACTCTTGAGTGTAGCTCGGGCTGAGAATGACGCAGCCATGGGAAAGTTGACAGTTAAGCCTATCTAGTGACAACCCATCATAGGCTAGCTGGGAGATCTTGCAACTTGTACCATGTCGGAGTTTGATTTTCCCCATAGGGTTTCATTGATCGTGTACTCTTGAGTGTAGCTCTGGCTAAGAAGGTCGCAGCCATGGGAAAGTTGACAGTTAAGCCTATCTAGTGACAGCCCATCATAGGCTAGCTGGGTGATCTTGCAACTTGTACCATGTCGGAGTTTGATTTTCCCCATAGGGTTTCATTGATCGCTTACTCGTGAGTGTAGCACGGGCTGAGAAGGTCGCTGCCATAGGAAAGTTGACAGTTAAGCCTATCTAGTGACAACCCATCATAGGTTAGCTGGGTGATCTTGCAACTTGTATCATGCCGGAGTTTGATTTTCACCATAGGGTTTCATTGACCGCTTACTCGGCAACTTGTATGAAGCAGGATTTCTACTTTCCCCTTAGCGCTTCATTGATCGTGTACTCTTGAGTATAGCTCGGGCTGAGAATGACGCAGCCATGGGAAAGTTGACAGTTAAGCCTATCTAGTGACAGCCCATCATAGGCTAGCTGGGTGATCTTGTAACTTGTACCATGTCGGAGTTTGATTTTCCCCATAGGGTTTCATTGATCGTGTACTCTTGAGTGTAGCTCGGGCTGAGAAGGTCGCAGCCATGGGAAAGTTGACAGTTAAGCCTATCTAGTGACAGCCCATCATAGGCTAGCTGGGTGATCTTGCAACTTGTACCATGTCGGAGTTTGATTTTCCCCATAGGGTTTCATTGATCGCTTACTCGTGAGTGTAGCACGGGCTGAGAAGGTCGCTGCCATGGGAAAGTTGACAGTTAAGCCTATCTAGTGACAGCCCATCATAGGCTAGCTGGGTGATCTTGCAACTTGTACCATGTCGGAGTTTGATTTTTCCCATAGGGTTTCATTGATCGCTTACTCGTGAGTGTAGCACGGGCTGAGAAGGTCGCTGCCATGGAAAAGTTGACAGTTAAGCCTATCTAGTGACAACCCATCATAGGCTAGCTGGGTGATCTTGCAACTTGTATCATGCCGGAGTTTGATTTTCACCATAGGGTTTCATTGATCGCTTACTCGGCAACTTGTATGAAGCAGGATTTCTACTTTCCCCTTAGCGCTTCATTGATTGTGTACTCTTGAGTGTAGCTCGGGCTGAGAATGACGCAGCCATGGGAAAGTTGACAGTTAAGCCTATCTAGTGACAACCCATCATAGGCTAGCTGGGTGATCTTGCAACTTGTACCATGTCGGAGTTTGATTTTCCCCATAGGGTTTCATTGATCGTGTACTCTTGAGTGTAGCTCGGGCTGAGAAGGTCGCAGCCATGGGAAAGTTGACAGTTAAGCCTATCTAGTGACAGCCCATCATTGGCTAGCTGGGTGATCTTGCAACTTGTACCATGTCGGAGTTTGATTTTCCCCATAGGGTTTCATTGATCGCTTACTCGTGAGTGTAGCACGGGCTGAGAAGGTCGCTGCCATGGGAAAGTTGACAGTTAAGCCTATCTAGTGACAACCCATAATAGGCTAGCTGGGTGATCTTGCAACTTGCATCATGCCGGAGTTTGATTTTCACCATAGGGTTTCATTGATCGCTTACTCGGCAACTTGTATGAAGCAGGATTTCTACTTTCCCCTTAGCGCTTCATTGATTGTGTACTCTTGAGTGTAGCTCGGGCTGAGAATGACGCAGCCATGGGAAAGTTGACAGTTAAGCCTATCTAGTGACAGCCCATCATAGGCTAGCTGGGTGATCTTGCAACTTGTACCATGTCGGAGTTTGATTTTCCCCATAGGGTTTCATTGATCGCTTACTCGTGAGTGTAGCACGGGCTGAGAACGTCGCTGCCATGGGAAAGTTGACAGTTAAGCCTATCTAGTGACAACCCATCATAGGCTAGCTGGGTGATCTTGCAACTTGTATCATGCCGGAGTTTGATTTTCACCATAGGGTTTCATTGACCGCTTACTCGGCAACTTGTATGAAGCAGGATTTCTACTTTCCCCTTAGCGCTTCATTGATCGTGTACTCTTGAGTATAGCTCGGGCTGAGAATGACGCAGCCATGGGAAAGTTGACAGTTAAGCCTATCTAGTGACAGCCCATCATAGGCTAGCTGGGTGATCTTGCAACTTGTACCATGTCGGAGTTTGATTTTCCCCATAGGGTTTCATTGATCGTGTACTCTTGAGTGTAGCTCGGGCTGAGAAGGTCGCAGCCATGGGAAAGTTGACAGTTAAGCCTATCTAGTGACAGCCCATCATAGGCTAGCTGGGTGATCTTGCAACTTGTACCATGTCGGAGTTTGATTTTCCCCATAGGGTTTCATTGATCGCTTACTCGTGAGTGTAGCACGGGCTGAGAAGGTCGCTGCCATGGGAAAGTTGACAGTTAAGCCTATCTAGTGACAACCCATCATAGGCTAGCTGGGTGATCTTGCAACTTGTATCATGCCGGAGTTTGATTTTCACCATAGGGTTTCATTGACCGCTTACTCGGCAACTTGTATGAAGCAGGATTTCTACTTTCCCCTTAGCGCTTCATTGATCGTGTACTCTTGAGTATAGCTCGGGCTGAGAATGACGCAGCCATGGGAAAGTTGACAGTTAAGCCTATCTAGTGACAGCCCATCATAGGCTAGCTGGGTGATCTTGTAACTTGTACCATGTCGGAGTTTGATTTTCCCCATAGGGTTTCATTGATCGTGTACTCTTGAGTGTAGCTCGGGCTGAGAAGGTCGCAGCCATGGGAAAGTTGACAGTTAAGCCTATCTAGTGACAGCCCATCATAGGCTAGCTGGGTGATCTTGCAACTTGTACCATGTCGGAGTTTGATTTTCCCCATAGGGTTTCATTGATCGCTTACTCGTGAGTGTAGCACGGGCTGAGAAGGTCGCTGCCATGGGAAAGTTGACAGTTAAGCCTATCTAGTGACAACCCATCATAGGCTAGCTGGGTGATCTTGCAACTTGTATCATGCCGGAGTTTGATTTTCACCATAGGGTTTCATTGATCGCTTACTCGGCAACTTGTATGAAGCAGGATTTCTACTTTCCCCTTAGCGCTTCATTGATCGTGTACTCTTGAGTGTAGCTCGGGCTGAGAATGACGCAGCCATGGGAAAGTTGACAGTTAAGCCTATCTAGTGACAGCCCATCATAGGCTAGCTGGGTGATCTTGCAACTTGTACCATGTCGGAGTTTGATTTTCCCCATAGGGTTTCATTGATCGCTTACTCGTGAGTGTAGCACGGGCTGAGAAGGTCGCTGCCATGGAAAAGTTGACAGTTAAGCCTATCTAGTGACAACCCATCATAGGCTAGCTGGGTGATCTTGCAACTTGTATCATGCCGGAGTTTGATTTTCACCATAGGGTTTCATTGATCGCTTACTCGGCAACTTGTATGAAGCAGGATTTCTACTTTCCCCTTAGCGCTTCATTGATTGTGTACTCTTGAGTGTAGCTCGGGCTGAGAATGACGCAGCCATGGGAAAGTTGACAGTTAAGCCTATCTAGTGACAACCCATCATAGGCTAGCTGGGTGATCTTGCAACTTGTACCATGTCGGAGTTTGATTTTCCCCATAGGGTTTCATTGATCGTGTACTCTTGAGTGTAGCTCGGGCTGAGAAGGTCGCAGCCATGGGAAAGTTGACAGTTAAGCCTATCTAGTGACAGCCCATCATAGGCTAGCTGGGTGATCTTGCAACTTGTACCATGTCGGAGTTTGATTTTCCCCATAGGGTTTCATTGATCGCTTACTCGTGAGTGTAGCACGGGCTGAGAAGGTCGCTGCCATGGGAAAGTTGACAGTTAAGCCTATCTAATGACAACCCATCATAGGTTAGCTGGGTGATCTTGCAACTTGTATCATGCCGGAGTTTGATTTTCACCATAGGGTTTCATTGACCGCTTACTCGGCAACTTGTATGAAGCAGGATTTCTACTTTCCCCTTAGCGCTTCATTGATCGTGTACTCTTGAGTATAGCTCGGGCTGAGAAGGTCGCAGCCATGGGAAAGTTGACAGTTAAGCCTATCTAGTGACAGCCCATCATAGGCTAGCTGGGTGATCTTGCAACTTGTACCATGTCGGAGTTTGATTTTCCCCATAGGGTTTCATTGATCGCTTACTAGTGAGTGTAGCACGGGCTGAGAAGGTCGCTGCCATGGGAAAGTTGACAGTTAAGCCTATCTAGTGACAACCCATCATAGGCTAGCTGGGTGATCTTGCAACTTGTATCATGCCGGAGTTTGATTTTCACCATAGGGTTTCATTGACCGCTTACTCGGCAACTTGTATGAAGCAGGATTTCTACTTTCCCCTTAGCGCTTCATTGATTGTGTACTCTTGAGTGTAGCTCGGGCTGAGAATGACGCAGCCATGGGAAAGTTGACAGTTAAGCCTATCTAGTGACAACCCATCATAGGCTAGCTGGGTGATCTTGCAACTTGTACCATGTCGGAGTTTGATTTTCCCCATAGGGTTTCATTGATCGTGTACTCTTGAGTGTAGCTCGGGCTGAGAAGGTCGCAGCCATGGGAAAGTTGACAGTTAAGCCTATCTAGTGACAGCCCATCATAGGCTAGCTGGGTGATCTTGCAACTTGTACCATGTCGGAGTTTGATTTTCCCCATAGGGTTTCATTGATCGCTTACTCGTGAGTGTAGCACGGGCTGAGAAGGTCGCTGCCATGGGAAAGTTGACAGTTAAGCCTATCTAGTGACAACCCATCATAGGCTAGCTGGGTGATCTTGCAACTTGTATCATGCCGGAGTTTGATTTTCACCATAGGGTTTCATTGACCGCTTACTCGGCAACTTGTGTGAAGCAGGATTTCTACTTTCCCCTTAGCGCTTCATTGATCGTGTACTCTTGAGTATAGCTCGGGCTGAGAATGACGCAGCCATGGGAAAGTTGACAGTTAAGCCTATCTAGTGACAGCCCATCATAGGCTAGCTGGGTGATCTTGCAACTTGTACCATGTCGGAGTTTGATTTTCCCCATAGGGTTTCATTGATCGTGTACTCTTGAGTGTAGCTCGGGCTGAGAAGGTCGCAGCCATGGGAAAGTTGACAGTTAAGCCTATCTAGTGACAGCCCATCATAGGCTAGCTGGGTGATCTTGCAACTTGTACCATGTCGGAGTTTGATTTTCCCCATAGGGTTTCATTGATCGCTTACTCGTGAGTGTAGCACGGGCTGAGAAGGTCGCTGCCATGGGAAAGTTGACAGTTAAGCCTATCTAGTGACAACCCATAATAGGCTAGCTGGGTGATCTTGCAACTTGTATCATGCCGGAGTTTGATTTTCACCATAGGGTTTCATTGATCGCTTACTCGGCAACTTGTATGAAGCAGGATTTCTACTTTCCCCTTAGCGCTTCATTGATCGTGTACTCTTGAGTGTAGCTCGGGCTGAGAAGGTCGCAGCCATGGGAAAGTTGACAGTTAAGCCTATCTAGTGACAGCCCATCATAGGCTAGCTGGGTGATCTTGCAACTTGTACCATGTCGGAGTTTGATTTTCCCCATAGGGTTTCATTGATCGCTTACTCGTGAGTGTAGCACGGGCTGAGAAGGTCGCTGCCATGGGAAAGTTGACAGTTAAGCCTATCTAGTGACAACCCATCATAGGCTAGCTGGGTGATCTTGCAACTTGTATCATGCCGGAGTTTGATTTTCACCATAGGGTTTCATTGACCGCTTACTCGGCAACTTGTATGAAGCAGGATTTCTACTTTCCCCTTAGCGCTTCATTGATTGTGTACTCTTGAGTGTAGCTCGGGCTGAGAATGACGCAGCCATGGGAAAGTTGACAGTTAAGCCTATCTAGTGACAACCCATCATAGGCTAGCTGGGAGATCTTGCAACTTGTACCATGTCGGAGTTTGATTTTCCCCATAGGGTTTCATTGATCGTGTACTCTTGAGTGTAGCTCTGGCTAAGAAGGTCGCAGCCATGGGAAAGTTGACAGTTAAGCCTATCTAGTGACAGCCCATCATAGGCTAGCTGGGTGATCTTGCAACTTGTACCATGTCGGAGTTTGATTTTCCCCATAGGGTTTCATTGATCGCTTACTCGTGAGTGTAGCACGGGCTGAGAAGGTCGCTGCCATAGGAAAGTTGACAGTTAAGCCTATCTAGTGACAACCCATCATAGGTTAGCTGGGTGATCTTGCAACTTGTATCATGCCGGAGTTTGATTTTCACCATAGGGTTTCATTGACCGCTTACTCGGCAACTTGTATGAAGCAGGATTTCTACTTTCCCCTTAGCGCTTCATTGATCGTGTACTCTTGAGTATAGCTCGGGCTGAGAATGACGCAGCCATGGGAAAGTTGACAGTTAAGCCTATCTAGTGACAGCCCATCATAGGCTAGCTGGGTGATCTTGTAACTTGTACCATGTCGGAGTTTGATTTTCCCCATAGGGTTTCATTGATCGTGTACTCTTGAGTGTAGCTCGGGCTGAGAAGGTCGCAGCCATGGGAAAGTTGACAGTTAAGCCTATCTAGTGACAGCCCATCATAGGCTAGCTGGGTGATCTTGCAACTTGTACCATGTCGGAGTTTGATTTTCCCCATAGGGTTTCATTGATCGCTTACTCGTGAGTGTAGCACGGGCTGAGAAGGTCGCTGCCATGGGAAAGTTGACAGTTAAGCCTATCTAGTGACAGCCCATCATAGGCTAGCTGGGTGATCTTGCAACTTGTACCATGTCGGAGTTTGATTTTTCCCATAGGGTTTCATTGATCGCTTACTCGTGAGTGTAGCACGGGCTGAGAAGGTCGCTGCCATGGAAAAGTTGACAGTTAAGCCTATCTAGTGACAACCCATCATAGGCTAGCTGGGTGATCTTGCAACTTGTATCATGCCGGAGTTTGATTTTCACCATAGGGTTTCATTGATCGCTTACTCGGCAACTTGTATGAAGCAGGATTTCTACTTTCCCCTTAGCGCTTCATTGATTGTGTACTCTTGAGTGTAGCTCGGGCTGAGAATGACGCAGCCATGGGAAAGTTGACAGTTAAGCCTATCTAGTGACAACCCATCATAGGCTAGCTGGGTGATCTTGCAACTTGTACCATGTCGGAGTTTGATTTTCCCCATAGGGTTTCATTGATCGTGTACTCTTGAGTGTAGCTCGGGCTGAGAAGGTCGCAGCCATGGGAAAGTTGACAGTTAAGCCTATCTAGTGACAGCCCATCATAGGCTAGCTGGGTGATCTTGCAACTTGTACCATGTCGGAGTTTGATTTTCCCCATAGGGTTTCATTGATCGCTTACTCGTGAGTGTAGCACGGGCTGAGAAGGTCGCTGCCATGGGAAAGTTGACAGTTAAGCCTATCTAGTGACAACCCATCATAGGTTAGCTGGGTGATCTTGCAACTTGTATCATGCCGGAGTTTGATTTTCACCATAGGGTTTCATTGACCGCTTACTCGGCAACTTGTATGAAGCAGGATTTCTACTTTCCCCTTAGCGCTTCAATGATCGTGTACTCTTGAGTATAGCTCGGGCTGAGAATGACGCAGCCATGGGAAAGTTGACAGTTAAGCCTATCTAGTGACAGCCCATCATAGGCTAGCTGGGTGATCTTGCAACTTGTACCATGTCGGAGTTTGATTTTCCCCATAGGGTTTCATTGATCGTGTACTCTTGAGTGTAGCTCGGGCTGAGAAGGTCGCAGCCATGGGAAAGTTGACAGTTAAGCCTATCTAGTGACAGCCCATCATTGGCTAGCTGGGTGATCTTGCAACTTGTACCATGTCGGAGTTTGATTTTCCCCATAGGGTTTCATTGATCGCTTACTCGTGAGTGTAGCACGGGCTGAGAAGGTCGCTGCCATGGGAAAGTTGACAGTTAAGCCTATCTAGTGACAACCCATCATAGGCTAGCTGGGTGATCTTGCAACTTGTATCATGCCGGAGTTTGATTTTCACCATAGGGTTTCATTGATCGCTTACTCGGCAACTTGTATGAAGCAGGATTTCTACTTTCCCCTTAGCGCTTCATTGATTGTGTACTCTTGAGTGTAGCTCGGGCTGAGAATGACGCAGCCATGGGAAGGTTGACAGTTAAGCCTATCTAGTGACAACCCATCATAGGCTAGCTGGGTGATCTTGCAACTTGTACCATGTCGGAGTTTGATTTTCCCCATAGGGTTTCATTGATCGTGTACTCTTGAGTGTAGCTCGGGCTGAGAAGGTCGCAGCCATGGGAAAGTTGACAGTTAAGCCTATCTAGTGACAGCCCATCATAGGCTAGCTGGGTGATCTTGCAACTTGTACCATGTCGGAGTTTGATTTTCCCCATAGGGTTTCATTGATCGCTTACTCGTGAGTGTAGCACGGGCTGAGAACGTCGCTGCCATGGGAAAGTTGACAGTTAAGCCTATCTAGTGACAACCCATCATAGGCTAGCTGGGTGATCTTGCAACTTGTATCATGCCGGAGTTTGATTTTCACCATAGGGTTTCATTGACCGCTTACTCGGCAACTTGTATGAAGCAGGATTTCTACTTTCCCCTTAGCGCTTCATTGATCGTGTACTCTTGAGTATAGCTCGGGCTGAGAATGACGCAGCCATGGGAAAGTTGACAGTTAAGCCTATCTAGTGACAGCCCATCATAGGCTAGCTGGGTGATCTTGTAACTTGTACCATGTCGGAGTTTGATTTTCCCCATAGGGTTTCATTGATCGCTTACTCGTGAGTGTAGCACGGGCTGAGAAGGTCGCTGCCATGGGAAAGTTGACAGGTAAGCCTATCTAGTGACAACCCATCATAGGCTAGCTGGGTGATCTTGCAACTTGTATCATGCCGGAGTTTGATTTTCACCATAGGGTTTCATTGATCGCTTACTCGGCAACTTGTATGAAGCAGGATTTCTACTTTCCCCTTAGCGCTTCATTGATTGTGTACTCTTGAGTGTAGCTCGGGCTGAGAATGACGCAGCCATGGGAAAGTTGACAGTTAAGCCTATCTAGTGACAGCCCATCATAGGCTAGCTGGGTGATCTTGCAACTTGTACCATGTCGGAGTTTGATTTTCCCCATAGGGTTTCATTGATCGTGTACTCTTGAGTGTAGCTCGGGCTGAGAAGGTCGCAGCCATGGGAAAGTTGACAGTTAAGCCTATCTAGTGACAGCCCATCATAGGCTAGCTGGGTGATCTTGCAACTTGTACCATGTCGGAGTTTGATTTTCCCCATAGGGTTTCATTGATCGCTTACTCGTGAGTGTAGCACGGGCTGAGAAGGTCGCTGCCATGGGAAAGTTGACAGTTAAGCCTATCTAGTGACAACCCATCATAGGCTAGCTGGGTGATCTTGCAACTTGTATCATGCCGGAGTTTGATTTTCACCATAGGGTTTCATTGACCGCTTACTCGGCAACTTGTATGAAGCAGGATTTCTACTTTCCCCTTAGCGCTTCATTGATTGTGTACTCTTGAGTGTAGCTCGGGCTGAGAATGACGCAGCCATGGGAAAGTTGACAGTTAAGCCTATCTAGTGACAACCCATCATAGGCTAGCTGGGTGATCTTGCAACTTGTACCATGTCGGAGTTTGATTTTCCCCATAGGGTTTCATTGATCGTGTACTCTTGAGTGTAGCTCGGGCTGAGAAGGTCGCAGCCATGGGAAAGTTGACAGTTAAGCCTATCTAGTGACAGCCCATCATAGGCTAGCTGGGTGATCTTGCAACTTGTACCATGTCGGAGTTTGATTTTCCCCATAGGGTTTCATTGATCGCTTACTCGTGAGTGTAGCACGGGCTGAGAAGGTCGCTGCCATGGGAAAGTTGACAGTTAAGCCTATCTAGTGACAACCCATCATAGGCTAGCTGGGTGATCTTGCAACTTGTATCATGCCGGAGTTTGATTTTCACCATAGGGTTTCATTGACCGCTTACTCGGCAACTTGTGTGAAGCAGGATTTCTACTTTCCCCTTAGCGCTTCATTGATCGTGTACTCTTGAGTATAGCTCGGGCTGAGAATGACGCAGCCATGGGAAAGTTGACAGTTAAGCCTATCTAGTGACAGCCCATCATAGGCTAGCTGGGTGATCTTGCAACTTGTACCATGTCGGAGTTTGATTTTCCCCATAGGGTTTCATTGATCGCTTACTCGTGAGTGTAGCACGGGCTGAGAAGGTCGCTGCCATGGGAAAGTTGACAGTTAAGCCTATCTAGTGACAGCCCATCATAGGCTAGCTGGGTGATCTTGCAACTTGTACCATGTCGGAGTTTGATTTTCCCCATAGGGTTTCATTGATCGCTTACTCGTGAGTGTAGCACGGGCTGAGAAGGTCGCTGCCATGGGAAAGTTGACAGTTAAGCCTATCTAGTGACAACCCATCATAGGCTAGCTGGGTGATCTTGCAACTTGTATCATGCCGGAGTTTGATTTTCACCATAGGGTTTCATTGACCGCTTACTCGGCAACTTGTATGAAGCAGGATTTCTACTTTCCCCTTAGCGCTTCATTGATTGTGTACTCTTGAGTGTAGCTCGGGCTGAGAATGACGCAGCCATGGGAAAGTTGACAGTTAAGCCTATCTAGTGACAGCCCATCATAGGCTAGCTGGGTGATCTTGTAACTTGTACCATGTCGGAGTTTGATTTTCCCCATAGGGTTTCATTGATCGTGTACTCTTGAGTGTAGCTCGGGCTGAGAAGGTCGCAGCCATGGGAAAGTTGACAGTTAAGCCTATCTAGTGACAGCCCATCATAGGCTAGCTGGGTGATCTTGCAACTTGTACCATGTCGGAGTTTGATTTTCCCCATAGGGTTTCATTGATCGCTTACTCGTGAGTGTAGCACGGGCTGAGAAGGTCGCTGCCATGGGAAAGTTGACAGTTAAGCCTATCTAGTGACAACCCATCATAGGTTAGCTGGGTGATCTTGCAACTTGTATCATGCCGGAGTTTGATTTTCACCATAGGGTTTCATTGACCGCTTACTCGGCAACTTGTATGAAGCAGGATTTCTACTTTCCCCTTAGCGCTTCATTGATCGTGTACTCTTGAGTATAGCTCGGGCTGAGAATGACGCAGCCATGGGAAAGTTGACAGTTAAGCCTATCTAGTGACAGCCCATCATAGGCTAGCTGGGTGATCTTGTAACTTGTACCATGTCGGAGTTTGATTTTCCCCATAGGGTTTCATTGATCGTGTACTCTTGAGTGTAGCTCGGGCTGAGAAGGTCGCAGCCATGGGAAAGTTGACAGTTAAGCCTATCTAGTGACAGCCCATCATAGGCTAGCTGGGTGATCTTGCAACTTGTACCATGTCGGAGTTTGATTTTCCCCATAGGGTTTCATTGATCGCTTACTCGTGAGTGTAGCACGGGCTGAGAAGGTCGCTGCCATGGGAAAGTTGACAGTTAAGCCTATCTAGTGACAACCCATAATAGGCTAGCTGGGTGATCTTGCAACTTGTATCATGCCGGAGTTTGATTTTCACCATAGGGTTTCATTGATCGCTTACTCGGCAACTTGTATGAGGCAGGATTTCTACTTTCCCCTTAGCGCTTCATTGATTGTGTACTCTTGAGTGTAGCTCGGGCTGAGAATGACGCAGCCATGGGAAAGTTGACGGTTAAGCCTATCTAGTGACAACCCATCATAGGCTAGCTGGGTGATCTTGCAACTTGTATCATGCCGGAGTTTGATTTTCACCATAGGGTTTCATTGACCGCTTACTCGGCAACTTGTATGAAGCAGGATTTCTACTTTCCCCTTAGCGCTTCATTGATTGTGTACTCTTGAGTGTAGATCGGGCTGAGAATGACGCAGCCATGGGAAAGTTGACAGTTAAGCCTATCTAGTGACAGCCCATCATAGGCTAGCTGGGTGATCTTGTAACTTGTACCATGTCGGAGTTTGATTTTCCCCATAGGGTTTCATTGATCGTGTACTCTTGAGTGTAGCTCGGGCTGAGAAGGTCGCAGCCATGGGAAAGTTGACAGTTAAGCCTATCTAGTGACAGCCCATCATAGGCTAGCTGGGTGATCTTGCAACTTGTACCATGTCGGAGTTTGATTTTCCCCATAGGGTTTCATTGATCGCTTACTCGTGAGTGTAGCACGGGCTGAGAAGGTCGCTGCCATGGGAAAGTTGACAGTTAAGCCTATCTAGTGACAACCCATCATAGGTTAGCTGGGTGATCTTGCAACTTGTATCATGCCGGAGTTTGATTTTCACCATAGGGTTTCATTGACCGCTTACTCGGCAACTTGTATGAAGCAGGATTTCTACTTTCCCCTTAGCGCTTCATTGATCGTGTACTCTTGAGTATAGCTCGGGCTGAGAATGACGCAGCCATGGGAAAGTTGACAGTTAAGCCTATCTAGTGACAGCCCATCATAGGCTAGCTGGGTGATCTTGTAACTTGTACCATGTCGGAGTTTGATTTTCCCCATAGGGTTTCATTGATCGTGTACTCTTGAGTGTAGCTCGGGCTGAGAAGGTCGCAGCCATGGGAAAGTTGACAGTTAAGCCTATCTAGTGACAGCCCATCATAGGCTAGCTGGGTGATCTTGCAACTTGTACCATGTCGGAGTTTGATTTTCCCCATAGGGTTTCATTGATCGCTTACTCGTGAGTGTAGCACGGGCTGAGAAGGTCGCTGCCATGGGAAAGTTGACAGTTAAGCCTATCTAGTGACAACCCATAATAGGCTAGCTGGGTGATCTTGCAACTTGTATCATGCCGGAGTTTGATTTTCACCATAGGGTTTCATTGATCGCTTACTCGGCAACTTGTATGAGGCAGGATTTCTACTTTCCCCTTAGCGCTTCATTGATTGTGTACTCTTGAGTGTAGCTCGGGCTGAGAATGACGCAGCCATGGGAAAGTTGACGGTTAAGCCTATCTAGTGACAACCCATCATAGGCTAGCTGGGTGATCTTGCAACTTGTACCATGTCGGAGTTTGATTTTCCCCATAGGGTTTCATTGATCGTGTACTCTTGAGTGTAGCTCGGGCTGAGAAGGTCGCAGCCATGGGAAAGTTGACAGTTAAGCCTATCTAGTGACAGCCCATAATAGGCTAGCTGGGTGATCTTGCAACTTGTACCATGTCGGAGTTTTATTTTCCCCATAGGGTTTCATTGATCGCTTACTCGTGAGTGTAGCACGGGCTGAGAACGTCGCTGCCATGGGAAAGTTGACAGTTAAGCCTATCTAGTGACAACCCATCATAGGCTAGCTGGGTGATCTTGCAACTTGTATCATGCCGGAGTTTGATTTTCACCATAGGGTTTCATTGACCGCTTACTCGGCAACTTGTATGAAGCAGGATTTCTACTTTCCCCTTAGCGCTTCATTGATCGTGTACTCTTGAGTATAGCTCGGGCTGAGAATGAAGCAGCCATGGGAAAGTTGACAGTTAAGCCTATCTAGTGACAGCCCATCATAGGCTAGCTGGGTGATCTTGCAACTTGTACCATGTCGGAGTTTGATTTTCCCCATAGGGTTTCATTGATCGTGTACTCTTGAGTGTAGCTCGGGCTGAGAAGGTCGCAGCCATTGGAAAGTTGACAGTTAAGCCTATCTAGTGACAGCCCATCATAGGCTAGCTGGGTGATCTTGCAACTTGTACCATGTCGGAGTTTGATTTTCCCCATAGGGTTTCATTGATCGCTTACTCGTGAGTGTAGCACGGGCTGAGAAGGTCGCTGCCATGGGAAAGTTGACAGTTAAGCCTATCTAGTGACAACCCATAATAGGCTAGCTGGGTGATCTTGCAACTTGTATCATGCCGGAGTTTGATTTTCACCATAGGGTTTCATTGATCGCTTACTCGGCAACTTGTATGAGGCAGGATTTCTACTTTCCCCTTAGCGCTTCATTGATTGTGTACTCTTGAGTGTAGCTCGGGCTGAGAATGACGCAGCCATGGGAAAGTTGACGGTTAAGCCTATCTAGTGACAACCCATCATAGGCTAGCTGGGTGATCTTGCAACTTGTACCATGTCGGAGTTTGATTTTCCCCATAGGGTTTCATTGATCGTGTACTCTTGAGTGTAGCTCGGGCTGAGAAGGTCGCAGCCATGGGAAAGTTGACAGTTAAGCCTATCTAGTGACAGCCCATCATAGGCTAGCTGGGTGATCTTGCAACTTGTACCATGTCGGAGTTTTATTTTCCCCATAGGGTTTCATTGATCGCTTACTCGTGAGTGTAGCACGGGCTGAGAACGTCGCTGCCATGGGAAAGTTGACAGTTAAGCCTATCTAGTGACAACCCATCATAGGCTAGCTGGGTGATCTTGCAACTTGTATCATGCCGGAGTTTGATTTTCACCATAGGGTTTCATTGACCGCTTACTCGGCAACTTGTATGAAGCAGGATTTCTACTTTCCCCTTAGCGCTTCATTGATCGTGTACTCTTGAGTATAGCTCGGGCTGAGAATGAAGCAGCCATGGGAAAGTTGACAGTTAAGCCTATCTAGTGACAGCCCATCATAGGCTAGCTGGGTGATCTTGCAACTTGTACCATGTCGGAGTTTGATTTTCCCCATAGGGTTTCATTGATCGTGTACTCTTGAGTGTAGCTCGGGCTGAGAAGGTCGCAGCCATTGGAAAGTTGACAGTTAAGCCTATCTAGTGACAGCCCATCATAGGCTAGCTGGGTGATCTTGCAACTTGTACCATGTCGGAGTTTGATTTTCCCCATAGGGTTTCATTGATCGCTTACTCGTGAGTGTAGCACGGGCTGAGAAGGTCGCTGCCATGGGAAAGTTGACAGTTAAGCCTATCTAGTGACAACCCATCATAGGCTAGCTGGGTGATCTTGCAACTTGTATCATGCCGGAGTTTGATTTTCACCATAGGGTTTCATTGATCGCTTACTCGGCAACTTGTATGAAGCAGGATTTCTACTTTCCCCTTAGCGCTTCATTAATCGTCTACTCTTGAGTGTAGCTCGGGCTGAGAATGACGCAGCCATGGGAAAGTTGACAGTTAAGCCTATCTAGTGACAGCCCATCATAGGCTAGCTGGGTGATCTTGCAACTTGTACCATGTCGGAGTTTGATTTTCCCCATAGGGTTTCATTGATCGTGTACTCTTGAGTGTAGCTCGGGCTGAGAAGGTCGCAGCCATGGGAAAGTTGACAGTTAAGCCTATCTAGTGACAGCCCATCATAGGCTAGCTGGGTGATCTTGCAACTTGTACCATGTCGGAGTTTGATTTTCCCCATAGGGTTTCATTGATCGCTTACTCGTGAGTGTAGCACGGGCTGAGAAGGTCGCTGCCATGGGAAAGTTGACAGTTAAGCCTATCTAGTGACAACCCATCATAGGCTAGCTGGGTGATCTTGCAACTTGTATCATGCCGGAGTTTGATTTTCACCATAGGGTTTCATTGACCGCTTACTCGGCAACTTGTATGAAGCAGGATTTCTACTTTCCCCTTAGCGCTTCATTGATCGTGTACTCTTGAGTATAGCTCGGGCTGAGAATGACGCAGCCATGGGAAAGTTGACAGTTAAGCCTATCTAGTGACAGCCCATCATAGGCTAGCTGGGTGATCTTGCAACTTGTACCATGTCGGAGTTTGATTTTCCCCATAGGGTTTCATTGATCGGGTACTCTTGAGTGCAGCTCGGGCTGAGAAGGTCGCAGCCATGGGAAAGTTGACAGTTAAGCCTATCTAGTGACAGCCCATCATAGGCTAGCTGGGTGATCTTGCAACTTGTACCATGTCGGAGTTTGATTTTCCCCATAGGGTTTCATTGATCGCTTACTCGTGAGTGTAGCACGGGCTGAGAATGACGCAGCCATGGGAAAGTTGACAGTTAAGCCTATCTAGTGACAACCCATCATAGGCTAGCTGGGTGATCTTGCAACTTGTACCATGTCGGAGTTTGATTTTCCCCATAGGGTTTCATTGATCGCTTACTCGTGAGTGTAGCACAGGCTGAGAAGGTCGCTGCCATGGGAAAGTTGACAGTTAAGCCTATCTAGTGACAACCCATCATAGGTTAGCTGGGTGATCTTGCAACTTGTATCATGCCGGAGTTTGATTTTCACCATAGGGTTTCATTGACCGCTTACTCGGCAACTTGTATGAAGCAGGATTTCTACTTTCCCCTTAGCGCTTCATTGATCGTGTACTCTTGAGTATAGCTCGGGCTGAGAATGACGCAGCCATGGGAAAGTTGACAGTTAAGCCTATCTAGTGACAGCCCATCATAGGCTAGCTGGGTGATCTTGCAACTTGTACCATGTCGGAGTTTGATTTTCCCCATAGGGTTTCATTGATCGTGTACTCTTGAGTGTAGCTCGGGCTGAGAAGGTCGCAGCCATGGGAAAGTTGACAGTTAAGCCTATCTAGTGACAGCCCATCATAGGCTAGCTGGGTGATCTTGCAACTTGTACCATGTCGGAGTTTGATTTTCCCCATAGGGTTTCATTGATCGCTTACTCGTGAGTGTAGCACGGGCTGAGAAGGTCGCTGCCATGGGAAAGTTGACAGTTAAGCCTATCTAGTGACAACCCATCATAGGCTAGCTGGGTGATCTTGCAACTTGTATCATGCCGGAGTTTGATTTTCACCATAGGGTTTCATTGATCGCTTACTCGGCAACTTGTATGAAGCAGGATTTCTACTTTCCCCTTAGCGCTTCATTGATTGTGTACTCTTGAGTGTAGCTCGGGCTGAGAATGACGCAGCCATGGGAAGGTTGACAGTTAAGCCTATCTAGTGACAACCCATCATAGGCTAGCTGGGTGATCTTGCAACTTGTACCATGTCGGAGTTTGATTTTCCCCATAGGGTTTCATTGATCGTGTACTCTTGAGTGTAGCTCGGGCTGAGAAGGTCGCAGCCATGGGAAAGTTGACAGTTAAGCCTATCTAGTGACAGCCCATCATAGGCTAGCTGGGTGATCTTGCAACTTGTACCATGTCGGAGTTTGATTTTCCCCATAGGCTTTCATTGATCGCTTACTCGTGAGTGTAGCACGGGCTGAGAACGTCGCTGCCATGGGAAAGTTGACAGTTAAGCCTATCTAGTGACAACCCATCATAGGCTAGCTGGGTGATCTTGCAACTTGTATCATGCCGGAGTTTGATTTTCACCATAGGGTTTCATTGACCGCTTACTCGGCAACTTGTATGAAGCAGGATTTCTACTTTCCCCTTAGCGCTTCATTGATCGTGTACTCTTGAGTATAGCTCGGGCTGAGAATGACGCAGCCATGGGAAAGTTGACAGTTAAGCCCTATCTAGTGACAGCCCATCATAGGCTAGCTGGGTGATCTTGCAACTTGTACCATGTCGGAGTTTGATTTTCCCCATAGGGTTTCATTGATCGCTTACTCGTGAGTGTAGCACGGGCTGAGAACGTCGCTGCCATGGGAAAGTTGACAGTTAAGCCTATCTAGTGACAACCCATCATAGGCTAGCTGGGTGATCTTGCAACTTGTATCATGCCGGAGTTTGATTTTCACCATAGGGTTTCATTGACCGCTTACTCGGCAACTTGTATGAAGCAGGATTTCTACTTTCCCCTTAGCGCTTCATTGATCGTGTACTCTTGAGTATAGCTCGGGCTGAGAATGACGCAGCCATGGGAAAGTTGACAGTTAAGCCTATCTAGTGACAGCCCATCATAGGCTAGCTGGGTGATCTTGCAACTTGTACCATGTCGGAGTTTGATTTTCCCCATAGGGTTTCATTGATCGCTTACTCGTGAGTGTAGCACGGGCTGAGAAGGTCGCTGCCATGGGAAAGTTGACAGGTAAGCCTATCTAGTGACAACCCATCATAGGCTAGCTGGGTGATCTTGCAACTTGTATCATGCCGGAGTTTGATTTTCACCATAGGGTTTCATTGATCGCTTACTCGGCAACTTGTATGAAGCAGGATTTCTACTTTCCCCTTAGCGCTTCATTGATTGTGTACTCTTGAGTGTAGCTCGGGCTGAGAATGACGCAGCCATGGGAAAGTTGACAGTTAAGCCTATCTAGTGACAGCCCATCATAGGCTAGCTGGGTGATCTTGCAACTTGTACCATGTCGGAGTTTGATTTTCCCCATAGGGTTTCATTGATCGTGTACTCTTGAGTGTAGCTCGGGCTGAGAAGGTCGCAGCCATGGGAAAAGTTGACAGTTAAGCCTATCTAGTGACAGCCCATCATAGGCTAGCTGGGTGATCTTGCAACTTGTACCATGTCGGAGTTTGATTTTCCCCATAGGGTTTCATTGATCGCTTACTAGTGAGTGTAGCACGGGCTGAGAAGGTCGCTGCCATGGGAAAGTTGACAGTTAAGCCTATCTAGTGACAACCCATCATAGGCTAGCTGGGTGATCTTGCAACTTGTATCATGCCGGAGTTTGATTTTCACCATAGGGTTTCATTGACCGCTTACTCGGCAACTTGTATGAAGCAGGATTTCTACTTTCCCCTTAGCGCTTCATTGATTGTGTACTCTTGAGTGTAGCTCGGGCTGAGAATGACGCAGCCATGGGAAAGTTGACAGTTAAGCCTATCTAGTGACAACCCATCATAGGCTAGCTGGGTGATCTTGCAACTTGTACCATGTCGGAGTTTGATTTTCCCCATAGGGTTTCATTGATCGTGTACTCTTGAGTGTAGCTCGGGCTGAGAAGGTCACAGCCATGGGAAAGTTGACAGTTAAGCCTATCTAGTGACAGCCCATCATAGGCTAGCTGGGTGATCTTGCAACTTGTACCATGTCGGAGTTTGATTTTCCCCATAGGGTTTCATTGATCGCTTACTCGTGAGTGTAGCACGGGCTGAGAAGGTCGCTGCCATGGGAAAGTTGACAGTTATGCCTATCTAGTGACAACCCATCATAGGCTAGCTGGGTGATCTTGCAACTTGTATCATGCCGGAGTTTGATTTTCACCATAGGGTTTCATTGACCGCTTACTCGGCAACTTGTGTGAAGCAGGATTTCTACTTTCCCCTTAGCGCTTCATTGATCGTGTACTCTTGAGTATAGCTCGGGCTGAGAGTGACGCAGCCATGGGAAAGTTGACAGTTAAGCCTATCTAGTGACAGCCCATCATAGGCTAGCTGGGTGATCTTGCAACTTGTACCATGTCGGAGTTTGATTTTCCCCATAGGGTTTCATTGATCGTGTACTCTTGAGTGTAGCTCGGGCTGAGAAGGTCGCAGCCATGGGAAAGTTGACAGTTAAGCCTATCTAGTGACAGCCCATCATAGGCTAGCTGGGTGATCTTGCAACTTGTACCATGTCGGAGTTTGATTTTCCCCATAGGGTTTCATTGATCGCTTACTCGTGAGTGTAGCACGGGCTGAGAAGGTCGCTGCCATGGGAAAGTTGACAGTTAAGCCTATCTAGTGACAACCCATAATAGGCTAGCTGGGTGATCTTGCAACTTGTATCATGCCGGAGTTTGATTTTCACCATAGGGTTTCATTGATCGCTTACTCGGCAACTTGTATGAAGCAGGATTTCTACTTTCCCCTTAGCGCTTCATTGATCGTGTACTCTTGAGTGTAGCTCGGGCTGAGAAGGTCGCAGCCATGGGAAAGTTGACAGTTAAGCCTATCTAGTGACAGCCCATCATAGGCTAGCTGGGTGATCTTGCAACTTGTACCATGTCGGAGTTTGATTTTCCCCATAGGGTTTCATTGATCGCTTACTCGTGAGTGTAGCACGGGCTGAGAAGGTCGCTGCCATGGGAAAGTTGACAGTTAAGCCTATCTAGTGACAACCCATCATAGGCTAGCTGGGTGATCTTGCAACTTGTATCATGCCGGAGTTTGATTTTCACCATAGGGTTTCATTGATCGCTTACTCGGCAACTTGTATGAAGCAGGATTTCTACTTTCCCCTTAGCGCTTCATTGATTGTGTACTCTTGAGTGTAGCTCGGGCTGAGAATGACGCAGCCATGGGAAAGTTGACAGTTAAGCCTATCTAGTGACAACCCATCATAGGCTAGCTGGGTGATCTTGCAACTTGTACCATGTCGGAGTTTGATTTTCCCCATAGGGTTTCATTGATCGTGTACTCTTGAGTGTAGCTCGGGCTGAGAAGGTCGCAGCCATAGGAAAGTTGACAGTTAAGCCTATCTAGTGACAGCCCATCATAGGCTAGCTGGGTGATCTTGCAACTTGTACCATGTCGGAGTTTGATTTTCCCCATAGGGTTTCATTGATCGCTTACTCGTGAGTGTAGCACGGGCTGAGAAGGTCGCTGCCATGGGAAAGTTGACAGTTAAGCCTATCTAGTGACAACCCATCATAGGCTAGCTGGGTGATCTTGCAACTTGTATCATGCGGAGTTTGATTTTCACCATAGGGTTTCATTGACCGCTTACTCGGCAACTTGTATGAAGCAGGATTTCTACTTTCCCCTTAGCGCTTCATTGATTGTGTACTCTTGAGTGTAGCTCGGGCTGAGAATGACGCAGCCATGGGAAAGTTGACAGTTAAGCCTATCTAGTGACAACCCATCATAGGCTAGCTGGGAGATCTTGCAACTTGTACCATGTCGGAGTTTGATTTTCCCCATAGGGTTTCATTGATCGTGTACTCTTGAGTGTAGCTCTGGCTAAGAAGGTCGCAGCCATGGGAAAGTTGACAGTTAAGCCTATCTAGTGACAACCCATCATAGGCTAGCTGGGTGATCTTGCAACTTGTATCATGCCGGAGTTTGATTTTCACCATAGGGTTTCATTGACCGCTTACTCGGCAACTTGTATGAAGCAGGATTTCTACTTTCCCCTTAGCGCTTCATTGATCGTGTACTCTTGAGTATAGCTCGGGCTGAGAATGACGCAGCCATGGGAAAGTTGACAGTTAAGCCTATCTAGTGACAGCCCATCATAGGCTAGCTGGGTGATCTTGCAACTTGTACCATGTCGGAGTTTGATTTTCCCCATAGGGTTTTATTGATCGTGTACTCTTGAGTGTAGCTCGGGCTGAGAAGGTCGCAGCCATGGGAAAGTTGACAGTTAAGCCTATCTAGTGACAGCCCATCATAGGCTAGCTGGGTGATCTTGCAACTTGTACCATGTCGGAGTTTGATTTTCCCCATAGGGTTTCATTGATCGCTTACTCGTGAGTGTAGCACGGGCTGAGAAGGTCGCTGCCATGGGAAAGTTGACAGTTAAGCCTATCTAGTGACAACCCATAATAGGCTAGCTGGGTGATCTTGCAACTTGTATCATGCCGGAGTTTGATTTTCACCATAGGGTTTCATTGATCGCTTACTCGGCAACTTGTATGAAGCAGGATTTCTACTTTCCCCTTAGCGCTTCATTGATCGTGTACTCTTGAGTGTAGCTCGGGCTGAGAAGGTCGCAGCCATGGGAAAGTTGACAGTTAAGCCTATCTAGTGACAGCCCATCATAGGCTAGCTGGGTGATCTTGCAACTTGTACCATGTCGGAGTTTGATTTTCCCCATAGGGTTTCATTGATCGCTTACTCGTGAGTGTAGCACGGGCTGAGAAGGTCGCTGCCATGGGAAAGTTGACAGTTAAGCCTATCTAGTGACAACCCATCATAGGCTAGCTGGGTGATCTTGCAACTTGTATCATGCCGGAGTTTGATTTTCTCCATAGGGTTTCATTGACCGCTTACTCGGCAACTTGTATGAAGCAGGATTTCTACTTTCCCCTTAGCGCTTCATTGATTGTGTACTCTTGAGTGTAGCTCGGGCTGAGAATGACGCAGCCATGGGAAAGTTGACAGTTAAGCCTATCTAGTGACAACCCATCATAGGCTAGCTGGGAGATCTTGCAACTTGTACCATGTCGGAGTTTGATTTTCCCCATAGGGTTTCATTGATCGTGTACTCTTGAGTGTAGCTCTGGCTAAGAAGGTCGCAGCCATGGGAAAGTTGACAGTTAAGCCTATCTAGTGACAGCCCATCATAGGCTAGCTGGGTGATCTTGCAACTTGTACCATGTCGGAGTTTGATTTTCCCCATAGGGTTTCATTGATCGCTTACTCGTGAGTGTAGCACGGGCTGAGAAGGTCGCTGCCATAGGAAAGTTGACAGTTAAGCCTATCTAGTGACAACCCATCATAGGTTAGCTGGGTGATCTTGCAACTTGTATCATGCCGGAGTTTGATTTTCACCATAGGGTTTCATTGACCGCTTACTCGGCAACTTGTATGAAGCAGGATTTCTACTTTCCCCTTAGCGCTTCATTGATCGTGTACTCTTGAGTATAGCTCGGGCTGAGAATGACGCAGCCATGGGAAAGTTGACAGTTAAGCCTATCTAGTGACAGCCCATCATAGGCTAGCTGGGTGATCTTGTAACTTGTACCATGTCGGAGTTTGATTTTCCCCATAGGGTTTCATTGATCGTGTACTCTTGAGTGTAGCTCGGGCTGAGAAGGTCGCAGCCATGGGAAAGTTGACAGTTAAGCCTATCTAGTGACAGCCCATCATAGGCTAGCTGGGTGATCTTGCAACTTGTACCATGTCGGAGTTTGATTTTCCCCATAGGGTTTCATTGATCGCTTACTCGTGAGTGTAGCACGGGCTGAGAAGGTCGCTGCCATGGGAAAGTTGACAGTTAAGCCTATCTAGTGACAGCCCATCATAGGCTAGCTGGGTGATCTTGCAACTTGTACCATGTCGGAGTTTGATTTTCCCCATAGGGTTTCATTGATCGCTTACTCGTGAGTGTAGCACGGGCTGAGAAGGTCGCTGCCATGGAAAAGTTGACAGTTAAGCCTATCTAGTGACAACCCATCATAGGCTAGCTGGGTGATCTTGCAACTTGTATCATGCCGGAGTTTGATTTTCACCATAGGGTTTCATTGATCGCTTACTCGGCAACTTGTATGAAGCAGGATTTCTACTTTCCCCTTAGCGCTTCATTGATTGTGTACTCTTGAGTGTAGCTCGGGCTGAGAATGACGCAGCCATGGGAAAGTTGACAGTTAAGCCTATCTAGTGACAGCCCATCATAGGCTAGCTGGGTGATCTTGCAACTTGTACCATGTCGGAGTTTGATTTTCCCCATAGGGTTTCATTGATCGTGTACTCTTGAGTGTAGCTCGGGCTGAGAAGGTCGCAGCCATGGGAAAGTTGACAGTTAAGCCTATCTAGTGACAGCCCATCATTGGCTAGCTGGGTGATCTTGCAACTTGTACCATGTCGGAGTTTGATTTTCCCCATAGGGTTTCATTGATCGCTTACTCGTGAGTGTAGCACGGGCTGAGAAGGTCGCTGCCATGGGAAAGTTGACAGTTCAAGCCTATCTAGTGACAACCCATCATAGGCTAGCTGGGTGATCTTGCAACTTGTATCATGCCGGAGTTTGATTTTCACCATAGGGTTTCATTGATCGCTTACTCGGCAACTTGTATGAAGCAGGATTTCTACTTTCCCCTTAGCGCTTCATTGATTGTGTACTCTTGAGTGTAGCTCGGGCTGAGAATGACGCAGCCATGGGAAGGTTGACAGTTAAGCCTATCTAGTGACAACCCATCATAGGCTAGCTGGCTGATCTTGCAACTTGTACCATGTCGGAGTTTGATTTTCCCCATAGGGTTTCATTGATCGTGTACTCTTGAGTGTAGCTCGGGCTGAGAAGGTCGCAGCCATGGGAAAGTTGACAGTTAAGCCTATCTAGTGACAGCCCATCATAGGCTAGCTGGGTGATCTTGCAACTTGTACCATGTCGGAGTTTGATTTTCCCCATAGGGTTTCATTGATCGCTTACTCGTGAGTGTAGCACGGGCTGAGAACGTCGCTGCCATGGGAAAGTTGACAGTTAAGCCTATCTAGTGACAACCCATCATAGGCTAGCTGGGTGATCTTGCAACTTGTATCATGCCGGAGTTTGATTTTCACCATAGGGTTTCATTGACCGCTTACTCGGCAACTTGTATGAAGCAGGATTTCTACTTTCCCCTTAGCGCTTCATTGATCGTGTACTCTTGAGTATAGCTCGGGCTGAGAATGACGCAGCCATGGGAAAGTTGACAGTTAAGCCTATCTAGTGACAGCCCATCATAGGCTAGCTGGGTGATCTTGCAACTTGTACCATGTCGGAGTTTGATTTTCCCCATAGGGTTTCATTGATCGCTTACTCGTGAGTGTAGCACGGGCTGAGAAGGTCGCTGCCATGGGAAAGTTGACAGGTAAGCCTATCTAGTGACAACCCATCATAGGCTAGCTGGGTGATCTTGCAACTTGTATCATGCCGGAGTTTGATTTTCACCATAGGGTTTCATTGATCGCTTACTCGGCAACTTGTATGAAGCAGGATTTCTACTTTCCCCTTAGCGCTTCATTGATTGTGTACTCTTGAGTGTAGCTCGGGCTGAGAATGACGCAGCCATGGGAAAGTTGACAGTTAAGCCTATCTAGTGACAGCCCATCATAGGCTAGCTGGGTGATCTTGCAACTTGTACCATGTCGGAGTTTGATTTTCCCCATAGGGTTTCATTGATCGTGTACTCTTGAGTGTAGCTCGGGCTGAGAAGGTCGCAGCCATGGGAAAGTTGACAGTTAAGCCTATCTAGTGACAGCCCATCATAGGCTAGCTGGGTGATCTTGCAACTTGTACCATGTCGGAGTTTGATTTTCCCCATAGGGTTTCATTGATCGCTTACTCGTGAGTGTAGCACGGGCTGAGAAGGTCGCTGCCATGGGAAAGTTGACAGTTAAGCCTATCTAGTGACAACCCATCATAGGCTAGCTGGGTGATCTTGCAACTTGTATCATGCCGGAGTTTGATTTTCACCATAGGGTTTCATTGATCGCTTACTCGGCAACTTGTATGAAGCAGGATTTCTACTTTCCCCTTAGCGCTTCATTGATTGTGTACTCTTGAGTGTAGCTCGGGCTGAGAATGACGCAGCCATGGGAAAGTTGACAGTTAAGCCTATCTAGTGACAACCCATCATAGGCTAGCTGGGTGATCTTGCAACTTGTACCATGTCGGAGTTTGATTTTCCCCATAGGGTTTCATTGATCGTGTACTCTTGAGTGTAGCTCGGGCTGAGAAGGTCGCAGCCATGGGAAAGTTGACAGTTAAGCCTATCTAGTGACAGCCCATCATAGGCTAGCTGGGTGATCTTGCAACTTGTACCATGTCGGAGTTTGATTTTCCCCATAGGGTTTCATTGATCGCTTACTCGTGAGTGTAGCACGGGCTGAGAAGGTCGCTGCCATGGGAAAGTTGACAGTTAAGCCTATCTAGTGACAACCCATCATAGGCTAGCTGGGTGATCTTGCAACTTGTATCATGCCGGAGTTTGATTTTCACCATAGGGTTTCATTGACCGCTTACTCGGCAACTTGTATGAAGCAGGATTTCTACTTTCCCCTTAGCGCTTCATTGATTGTGTACTCTTGAGTGTAGCTCGGGCTGAGAATGACGCAGCCATGGGAAAGTTGACAGTTAAGCCTATCTAGTGACAGCCCATCATAGGCTAGCTGGGTGATCTTGTAACTTGTACCATGTCGGAGTTTGATTTTCCCCATAGGGTTTCATTGATCGTGTACTCTTGAGTGTAGCTCGGGCTGAGAAGGTCGCAGCCATGGGAAAGTTGACAGTTAAGCCTATCTAGTGACAGCCCATCATAGGCTAGCTGGGTGATCTTGCAACTTGTACCATGTCGGAGTTTGATTTTCCCCATAGGGTTTCATTGATCGTGTACTCTTGAGTGTAGCTCTGGCTAAGAAGGTCGCAGCCATGGGAAAGTTGACAGTTAAGCCTATCTAGTGACAGCCCATCATAGGCTAGCTGGGTGATCTTGCAACTTGTACCATGTCGGAGTTTGATTTTCCCCATAGGGTTTCATTGATCGCTTACTCGTGAGTGTAGCACGGGCTGAGAAGGTCGCTGCCATGGGAAAGTTGACAGTTAAGCCTATCTAGTGACAACCCATCATAGGTTAGCTGGGTGATCTTGCAACTTGTATCATGCCGGAGTTTGATTTTCACCATAGGGTTTCATTGACCGCTTACTCGGCAACTTGTATGAAGCAGGATTTCTACTTTCCCCTTAGCGCTTCATTGATCGTGTACTCTTGAGTATAGCTCGGGCTGAGAATGACGCAGCCATGGGAAAGTTGACAGTTAAGCCTATCTAGTGACAGCCCATCATAGGCTAGCTGGGTGATCTTGTAACTTGTACCATGTCGGAGTTTGATTTTCCCCATAGGGTTTCATTGATCGTGTACTCTTGAGTGTAGCTCGGGCTGAGAAGGTCGCAGCCATGGGAAAGTTGACAGTTAAGCCTATCTAGTGACAGCCCATCATAGGCTAGCTGGGTGATCTTGCAACTTGTACCATGTCGGAGTTTGATTTTCCCCATAGGGTTTCATTGATCGCTTACTCGTGAGTGTAGCACGGGCTGAGAAGGTCGCTGCCATGGGAAAGTTGACAGTTAAGCCTATCTAGTGACAACCCATAATAGGCTAGCTGGGTGATCTTGCAACTTGTATCATGCCGGAGTTTGATTTTCACCATAGGGTTTCATTGATCGCTTACTCGGCAACTTGTATGAGGCAGGATTTCTACTTTCCCCTTAGCGCTTCATTGATTGTGTACTCTTGAGTGTAGCTCGGGCTGAGAATGACGCAGCCATGGGAAAGTTGACGGTTAAGCCTATCTAGTGACAACCCATCATAGGCTAGCTGGGTGATCTTGCAACTTGTACCATGTCGGAGTTTGATTTTCCCCATAGGGTTTCATTGATCGTGTACTCTTGAGTGTAGCTCGGGCTGAGAAGGTCGCAGCCATGGGAAAGTTGACAGTTAAGCCTATCTAGTGACAGCCCATCATAGGCTAGCTGGGTGATCTTGCAACTTGTACCATGTCGGAGTTTTATTTTCCCCATAGGGTTTCATTGATCGCTTACTCGTGAGTGTAGCACGGGCTGAGAACGTCGCTGCCATGGGAAAGTTGACAGTTAAGCCTATCTAGTGACAACCCATCATAGGCTAGCTGGGTGATCTTGCAACTTGTATCATGCCGGAGTTTGATTTTCACCATAGGGTTTCATTGACCGCTTACTCGGCAACTTGTATGAAGCAGGATTTCTACTTTCCCCTTAGCGCTTCATTGATCGTGTACTCTTGAGTATAGCTCGGGCTGAGAATGAAGCAGCCATGGGAAAGTTGACAGTTAAGCCTATCTAGTGACAGCCCATCATAGGCTAGCTGGGTGATCTTGCAACTTGTACCATGTCGGAGTTTGATTTTCCCCATAGGGTTTCATTGATCGTGTACTCTTGAGTGTAGCTCGGGCTGAGAAGGTCGCAGCCATTGGAAAGTTGACAGTTAAGCCTATCTAGTGACAGCCCATCATAGGCTAGCTGGGTGATCTTGCAACTTGTACCATGTCGGAGTTTGATTTTCCCCATAGGGTTTCATTGATCGCTTACTCGTGAGTGTAGCACGGGCTGAGAAGGTCGCTGCCATGGGAAAGTTGACAGTTAAGCCTATCTAGTGACAACCCATAATAGGCTAGCTGGGTGATCTTGCAACTTGTATCATGCCGGAGTTTGATTTTCACCATAGGGTTTCATTGATCGCTTACTCGGCAACTTGTATGAGGCAGGATTTCTACTTTCCCCTTAGCGCTTCATTGATTGTGTACTCTTGAGTGTAGCTCGGGCTGAGAATGACGCAGCCATGGGAAAGTTGACGGTTAAGCCTATCTAGTGACAACCCATCATAGGCTAGCTGGGTGATCTTGCAACTTGTACCATGTCGGAGTTTGATTTTCCCCATAGGGTTTCATTGATCGTGTACTCTTGAGTGTAGCTCGGGCTGAGAAGGTCGCAGCCATGGGAAAGTTGACAGTTAAGCCTATCTAGTGACAGCCCATCATAGGCTAGCTGGGTGATCTTGCAACTTGTACCATGTCGGAGTTTTATTTTCCCCATAGGGTTTCATTGATCGCTTACTCGTGAGTGTAGCACGGGCTGAGAACGTCGCTGCCATGGGAAAGTTGACAGTTAAGCCTATCTAGTGACAACCCATCATAGGCTAGCTGGGTGATCTTGCAACTTGTATCATGCCGGAGTTTGATTTTCACCATAGGGTTTCATTGACCGCTTACTCGGCAACTTGTATGAAGCAGGATTTCTACTTTCCCCTTAGCGCTTCATTGATCGTGTACTCTTGAGTATAGCTCGGGCTGAGAATGAAGCAGCCATGGGAAAGTTGACAGTTAAGCCTATCTAGTGACAGCCCATCATAGGCTAGCTGGGTGATCTTGCAACTTGTACCATGTCGGAGTTTGATTTTCCCCATAGGGTTTCATTGATCGTGTACTCTTGAGTGTAGCTCGGGCTGAGAAGGTCGCAGCCATTGGAAAGTTGACAGTTAAGCCTATCTAGTGACAGCCCATCATAGGCTAGCTGGGTGATCTTGCAACTTGTACCATGTCGGAGTTTGATTTTCCCCATAGGGTTTCATTGATCGCTTACTCGTGAGTGTAGCACGGGCTGAGAAGGTCGCTGCCATGGGAAAGTTGACAGTTAAGCCTATCTAGTGACAACCCATCATAGGCTAGCTGGGTGATCTTGCAACTTGTATCATGCCGGAGTTTGATTTTCACCATAGGGTTTCATTGATCGCTTACTCGGCAACTTGTATGAAGCAGGATTTCTACTTTCCCCTTAGCGCTTCATTAATCGTCTACTCTTGAGTGTAGCTCGGGCTGAGAATGACGCAGCCATGGGAAAGTTGACAGTTAAGCCTATCTAGTGACAGCCCATCATAGGCTAGCTGGGTGATCTTGCAACTTGTACCATGTCGGAGTTTGATTTTCCCCATAGGGTTTCATTGATCGTGTACTCTTGAGTGTAGCTCGGGCTGAGAAGGTCGCAGCCATGGGAAAGTTGACAGTTAAGCCTATCTAGTGACAGCCCATCATAGGCTAGCTGGGTGATCTTGCAACTTGTACCATGTCGGAGTTTGATTTTCCCCATAGGGTTTCATTGATCGCTTACTCGTGAGTGTAGCACGGGCTGAGAAGGTCGCTGCCATGGGAAAGTTGACAGTTAAGCCTATCTAGTGACAACCCATCATAGGCTAGCTGGGTGATCTTGCAACTTGTATCATGCCGGAGTTTGATTTTCACCATAGGGTTTCATTGATCGCTTACTCGGCAACTTGTATGAAGCAGGATTTCTACTTTCCCCTTAGCGCTTCATTAATCGTCTACTCTTGAGTGTAGCTCGGGCTGAGAATGACGCAGCCATGGGAAAGTTGACAGTTAAGCCTATCTAGTGACAGCCCATCATAGGCTAGCTGGGTGATCTTGCAACTTGTACCATGTCGGAGTTTGATTTTCCCCATAGGGTTTCATTGATCGTGTACTCTTGAGTGTAGCTCGGGCTGAGAAGGTCGCAGCCATGGGAAAGTTGACAGTTAAGCCTATCTAGTGACAGCCCATCATAGGCTAGCTGGGTGATCTTGCAACTTGTACCATGTCGGAGTTTGATTTTCCCCATAGGGTTTCATTGATCGCTTACTCGTGAGTGTAGCACGGGCTGAGAAGGTCGCTGCCATGGGAAAGTTGACAGTTAAGCCTATCTATTGACAACCCATCATAGGCTAGCTGGGTGATCTTGCAACTTGTATCATGCCGGAGTTTGATTTTCACCATAGGGTTTCATTGACCGCTTACTCGGCAACTTGTATGAAGCAGGATTTCTACTTTCCCCTTAGCGCTTCATTGATCGTGTACTCTTGAGTATAGCTCGGGCTGAGAATGACGCAGCCATGGGAAAGTTGACAGTTAAGCCTATCTAGTGACAGCCCATCATAGGCTAGCTGGGTGATCTTGCAACTTGTACCATGTCGGAGTTTGATTTTCCCCATAGGGTTTCATTGATCGGGTACTCTTGAGTGCAGCTCGGGCTGAGAAGGTCGCAGCCATGGGAAAGTTGACAGTTAAGCCTATCTAGTGACAGCCCATCATAGGCTAGCTGGGTGATCTTGCAACTTGTACCATGTCGGAGTTTGATTTTCCCCATAGGGTTTCATTGATCGCTTACTCGTGAGTGTAGCACGGGCTGAGAATGACGCAGCCATGGGAAAGTTGACAGTTAAGCCTATCTAGTGACAACCCATCATAGGCTAGCTGGGTGATCTTGCAACTTGTACCATGTCGGAGTTTGATTTTCCCCATAGGGTTTCATTGATCGCTTACTCGTGAGTGTAGCACGGGCTGAGAAGGTCGCTGCCATGGGAAAGTTGACAGTTAAGCCTATCTAGTGACAACCCATCATAGGTTAGCTGGGTGATCTTGCAACTTGTATCATGCCGGAGTTTGATTTTCACCATAGGGTTTCATTGACCGCTTACTCGGCAACTTGTATGAAGCAGGATTTCTACTTTCCCCTTAGCGCTTCATTGATCGTGTACTCTTGAGTATAGCTCGGGCTGAGAATGACGCAGCCATGGGAAAGTTGACAGTTAAGCCTATCTAGTGACAGCCCATCATAGGCTAGCTGGGTGATCTTGCAACTTGTACCATGTCGGAGTTTGATTTTCCCCATAGGGTTTCATTGATCGTGTACTCTTGAGTGTAGCTCGGGCTGAGAAGGTCGCAGCCATGGGAAAGTTGACAGTTAAGCCTATCTAGTGACAGCCCATCATAGGCTAGCTGGGTGATCTTGCAACTTGTACCATGTCGGAGTTTGATTTTCCCCATAGGGTTTCATTGATCGCTTACTCGTGAGTGTAGCACGGGCTGAGAAGGTCGCTGCCATGGGAAAGTTGACAGTTAAGCCTATCTAGTGACAACCCATCATAGGCTAGCTGGGTGATCTTGCAACTTGTATCATGCCGGAGTTTGATTTTCACCATAGGGTTTCATTGATCGCTTACTCGGCAACTTGTATGAAGCAGGATTTCTACTTTCCCCTTAGCGCTTCATTGATTGTGTACTCTTGAGTGTAGCTCGGGCTGAGAATGACGCAGCCATGGGAAGGTTGACAGTTAAGCCTATCTAGTGACAACCCATCATAGGCTAGCTGGGTGATCTTGCAACTTGTACCATGTCGGAGTTTGATTTTCCCCATAGGGTTTCATTGATCGTGTACTCTTGAGTGTAGCTCGGGCTGAGAAGGTCGCAGCCATGGGAAAGTTGACAGTTAAGCCTATCTAGTGACAGCCCATCATAGGCTAGCTGGGTGATCTTGCAACTTGTACCATGTCGGAGTTTGATTTTCCCCATAGGGTTTCATTGATCGCTTACTCGTGAGTGTAGCACGGGCTGAGAACGTCGCTGCCATGGGAAAGTTGACAGTTAAGCCTATCTAGTGACAACCCATCATAGGCTAGCTGGGTGATCTTGCAACTTGTATCATGCCGGAGTTTGATTTTCACCATAGGGTTTCATTGACCGCTTACTCGGCAACTTGTATGAAGCAGGATTTCTACTTTCCCCTTAGCGCTTCATTGATCGTGTACTCTTGAGTATAGCTCGGGCTGAGAATGACGCAGCCATGGGAAAGTTGACAGTTAAGCCTATCTAGTGACAGCCCATCATAGGCTAGCTGGGTGATCTTGCAACTTGTACCATGTCGGAGTTTGATTTTCCCCATAGGGTTTCATTGATCGCTTACTCGTGAGTGTAGCACGGGCTGAGAACGTCGCTGCCATGGGAAAGTTGACAGTTAAGCCTATCTAGTGACAACCCATCATAGGCTAGCTGGGTGATCTTGCAACTTGTATCATGCCGGAGTTTGATTTTCACCATAGGGTTTCATTGACCGCTTACTCGGCAACTTGTATGAAGCAGGATTTCTACTTTCCCCTTAGCGCTTCATTGATCGTGTACTCTTGAGTATAGCTCGGGCTGAGAATGACGCAGCCATGGGAAAGTTGACAGTTAAGCCTATCTAGTGACAGCCCATCATAGGCTAGCTGGGTGATCTTGCAACTTGTACCATGTCGGAGTTTGATTTTCCCCATAGGGTTTCATTGATCGCTTACTCGTGAGTGTAGCACGGGCTGAGAAGGTCGCTGCCATGGGAAAGTTGACAGGTAAGCCTATCTAGTGACAACCCATCATAGGCTAGCTGGGTGATCTTGCAACTTGTATCATGCCGGAGTTTGATTTTCACCATAGGGTTTCATTGATCGCTTACTCGGCAACTTGTATGAAGCAGGATTTCTACTTTCCCCTTAGCGCTTCATTGATTGTGTACTCTTGAGTGTAGCTCGGGCTGAGAATGACGCAGCCATGGGAAAGTTGACAGTTAAGCCTATCTAGTGACAGCCCATCATAGGCTAGCTGGGTGATCTTGCAACTTGTACCATGTCGGAGTTTGATTTTCCCCATAGGGTTTCATTGATCGTGTACTCTTGAGTGTAGCTCGGGCTGAGAAGGTCGCAGCCATGGGAAAGTTGACAGTTAAGCCTATCTAGTGACAGCCCATCATAGGCTAGCTGGGTGATCTTGCAACTTGTACCATGTCGGAGTTTGATTTTCCCCATAGGGTTTCATTGATCGCTTACTAGTGAGTGTAGCACGGGCTGAGAAGGTCGCTGCCATGGGAAAGTTGACAGTTAAGCCTATCTAGTGACAACCCATCATAGGCTAGCTGGGTGATCTTGCAACTTGTATCATGCCGGAGTTTGATTTTCACCATAGGGTTTCATTGACCGCTTACTCGGCAACTTGTATGAAGCAGGATTTCTACTTTCCCCTTAGCGCTTCATTGATTGTGTACTCTTGAGTGTAGCTCGGGCTGAGAATGACGCAGCCATGGGAAAGTTGACAGTTAAGCCTATCTAGTGACAACCCATCATAGGCTAGCTGGGTGATCTTGCAACTTGTACCATGTCGGAGTTTGATTTTCCCCATAGGGTTTCATTGATCGTGTACTCTTGAGTGTAGCTCGGGCTGAGAAGGTCACAGCCATGGGAAAGTTGACAGTTAAGCCTATCTAGTGACAGCCCATCATAGGCTAGCTGGGTGATCTTGCAACTTGTACCATGTCGGAGTTTGATTTTCCCCATAGGGTTTCATTGATCGCTTACTCGTGAGTGTAGCACGGGCTGAGAAGGTCGCTGCCATGGGAAAGTTGACAGTTAAGCCTATCTAGTGACAACCCATCATAGGCTAGCTGGGTGATCTTGCAACTTGTATCATGCCGGAGTTTGATTTTCACCATAGGGTTTCATTGACCGCTTACTCGGCAACTTGTGTGAAGCAGGATTTCTACTTTCCCCTTAGCGCTTCATTGATCGTGTACTCTTGAGTATAGCTCGGGCTGAGAATGACGCAGCCATGGGAAAGTTGACAGTTAAGCCTATCTAGTGACAGCCCATCATAGGCTAGCTGGGTGATCTTGCAACTTGTACCATGTCGGAGTTTGATTTTCCCCATAGGGTTTCATTGATCGTGTACTCTTGAGTGTAGCTCGGGCTGAGAAGGTCGCAGCCATGGGAAAGTTGACAGTTAAGCCTATCTAGTGACAGCCCATCATAGGCTAGCTGGGTGATCTTGCAACTTGTACCATGTCGGAGTTTGATTTTCCCCATAGGGTTTCATTGATCGCTTACTCGTGAGTGTAGCACGGGCTGAGAAGGTCGCTGCCATGGGAAAGTTGACAGTTAAGCCTATCTAGTGACAACCCATAATAGGCTAGCTGGGTGATCTTGCAACTTGTATCATGCCGGAGTTTGATTTTCACCATAGGGTTTCATTGATCGCTTACTCGGCAACTTGTATGAAGCAGGATTTCTACTTTCCCCTTAGCGCTTCATTGATCGTGTACTCTTGAGTGTAGCTCGGGCTGAGAAGGTCGCAGCCATGGGAAAGTTGACAGTTAAGCCTATCTAGTGACAGCCCATCATAGGCTAGCTGGGTGATCTTGCAACTTGTACCATGTCGGAGTTTGATTTTCCCCATAGGGTTTCATTGATCGCTTACTCGTGAGTGTAGCACGGGCTGAGAAGGTCGCTGCCATGGGAAAGTTGACAGTTAAGCCTATCTAGTGACAACCCATCATAGGCTAGCTGGGTGATCTTGCAACTTGTATCATGCCGGAGTTTGATTTTCACCATAGGGTTTCATTGATCGCTTACTCGGCAACTTGTATGAAGCAGGATTTCTACTTTCCCCTTAGCGCTTCATTGATTGTGTACTCTTGAGTGTAGCTCGGGCTGAGAATGACGCAGCCATGGGAAAGTTGACAGTTAAGCCTATCTAGTGACAACCCATCATAGGCTAGCTGGGTGATCTTGCAACTTGTACCATGTCGGAGTTTGATTTTCCCCATAGGGTTTCATTGATCGTGTACTCTTGAGTGTAGCTCGGGCTGAGAAGGTCGCAGCCATAGGAAAGTTGACAGTTAAGCCTATCTAGTGACAGCCCATCATAGGCTAGCTGGGTGATCTTGCAACTTGTACCATGTCGGAGTTTGATTTTCCCCATAGGGTTTCATTGATCGCTTACTCGTGAGTGTAGCACGGGCTGAGAAGGTCGCTGCCATGGGAAAGTTGACAGTTAAGCCTATCTAGTGACAACCCATCATAGGCTAGCTGGGTGATCTTGCAACTTGTATCATGCCGGAGTTTGATTTTCACCATAGGGTTTCATTGACCGCTTACTCGGCAACTTGTATGAAGCAGGATTTCTACTTTCCCCTTAGCGCTTCATTGATTGTGTACTCTTGAGTGTAGCTCGGGCTGAGAATGACGCAGCCATGGGAAAGTTGACAGTTAAGCCTATCTAGTGACAACCCATCATAGGCTAGCTGGGAGATCTTGCAACTTGTACCATGTCGGAGTTTGATTTTCCCCATAGGGTTTCATTGATCGTGTACTCTTGAGTGTAGCTCTGGCTAAGAAGGTCGCAGCCATGGGAAAGTTGACAGTTAAGCCTATCTAGTGACAACCCATCATAGGCTAGCTGGGTGATCTTGCAACTTGTATCATGCCGGAGTTTGATTTTCACCATAGGGTTTCATTGACCGCTTACTCGGCAACTTGTATGAAGCAGGATTTCTACTTTCCCCTTAGCGCTTCATTGATTGTGTACTCTTGAGTGTAGCTCGGGCTGAGAATGACGCAGCCATGGGAAAGTTGACAGTTAAGCCTATCTAGTGACAACCCATCATAGGCTAGCTGGGTGATCTTGCAACTTGTATCATGCCGGAGTTTGATTTTCACCATAGGGTTTCATTGACCGCTTACTCGGCAACTTGTATGAAGCAGGATTTCTACTTTCCCCTTAGCGCTTCATTGATCGTGTACTCTTGAGTATAGCTCGGGCTGAGAATGACGCAGCCATGGGAAAGTTGACAGTTAAGCCTATCTAGTGACAGCCCATCATAGGCTAGCTGGGTGATCTTGCAACTTGTACCATGTCGGAGTTTGATTTTCCCCATAGGGTTTCATTGATCGTGTACTCTTGAGTGTAGCTCGGGCTGAGAAGGTCGCAGCCATGGGAAAGTTGACAGTTAAGCCTATCTAGTGACAGCCCATCATAGGCTAGCTGGGTGATCTTGCAACTTGTACCATGTCGGAGTTTGATTTTCCCCATAGGGTTTCATTGATCGCTTACTCGTGAGTGTAGCACGGGCTGAGAAGGTCGCTGCCATGGGAAAGTTGACAGTTAAGCCTATCTAGTGACAACCCATAATAGGCTAGCTGGGTGATCTTGCAACTTGTATCATGCCGGAGTTTGATTTTCACCATAGGGTTTCATTGATCGCTTACTCGGCAACTTGTATGAAGCAGGATTTCTACTTTCCCCTTAGCGCTTCATTGATCGTGTACTCTTGAGTGTAGCTCGGGCTGAGAAGGTCGCAGCCATGGGAAAGTTGACAGTTAAGCCTATCTAGTGACAGCCCATCATAGGCTAGCTGGGTGATCTTGCAACTTGTACCATGTCGGAGTTTGATTTTCCCCATAGGGTTTCATTGATCGCTTACTCGTGAGTGTAGCACGGGCTGAGAAGGTCGCTGCCATGGGAAAGTTGACAGTTAAGCCTATCTAGTGACAACCCATCATAGGCTAGCTGGGTGATCTTGCAACTTGTATCATGCCGGAGTTTGATTTTCACCATAGGGTTTCATTGACCGCTTACTCGGCAACTTGTATGAAGCAGGATTTCTACTTTCCCCTTAGCGCTTCATTGATTGTGTACTCTTGAGTGTAGCTCGGGCTGAGAATGACGCAGCCATGGGAAAGTTGACAGTTAAGCCTATCTAGTGACAACCCATCATAGGCTAGCTGGGAGATCTTGCAACTTGTACCATGTCGGAGTTTGATTTTCCCCATAGGGTTTCATTGATCGTGTACTCTTGAGTGTAGCTCTGGCTAAGAAGGTCGCAGCCATGGGAAAGTTGACAGTTAAGCCTATCTAGTGACAGCCCATCATAGGCTAGCTGGGTGATCTTGCAACTTGTACCATGTCGGAGTTTGATTTTCCCCATAGGGTTTCATTGATCGCTTACTCGTGAGTGTAGCACGGGCTGAGAAGGTCGCTGCCATAGGAAAGTTGACAGTTAAGCCTATCTAGTGACAACCCATCATAGGTTAGCTGGGTGATCTTGCAACTTGTATCATGCCGGAGTTTGATTTTCACCATAGGGTTTCATTGACCGCTTACTCGGCAACTTGTATGAAGCAGGATTTCTACTTTCCCCTTAGCGCTTCATTGATCGTGTACTCTTGAGTATAGCTCGGGCTGAGAATGACGCAGCCATGGGAAAGTTGACAGTTAAGCCTATCTAGTGACAGCCCATCATAGGCTAGCTGGGTGATCTTGTAACTTGTACCATGTCGGAGTTTGATTTTCCCCATAGGGTTTCATTGATCGTGTACTCTTGAGTGTAGCTCGGGCTGAGAAGGTCGCAGCCATGGGAAAGTTGACAGTTAAGCCTATCTAGTGACAGCCCATCATAGGCTAGCTGGGTGATCTTGCAACTTGTACCATGTCGGAGTTTGATTTTCCCCATAGGGTTTCATTGATCGCTTACTCGTGAGTGTAGCACGGGCTGAGAAGGTCGCTGCCATGGGAAAGTTGACAGTTAAGCCTATCTAGTGACAGCCCATCATAGGCTAGCTGGGTGATCTTGCAACTTGTACCATGTCGGAGTTTGATTTTCCCCATAGGGTTTCATTGATCGCTTACTCGTGAGTGTAGCACGGGCTGAGAAGGTCGCTGCCATGGAAAAGTTGACAGTTAAGCCTATCTAGTGACAACCCATCATAGGCTAGCTGGGTGATCTTGCAACTTGTATCATGCCGGAGTTTGATTTTCACCATAGGGTTTCATTGATCGCTTACTCGGCAACTTGTATGAAGCAGGATTTCTACTTTCCCCTTAGCGCTTCATTGATTGTGTACTCTTGAGTGTAGCTCGGGCTGAGAATGACGCAGCCATGGGAAAGTTGACAGTTAAGCCTATCTAGTGACAACCCATCATAGGCTAGCTGGGTGATCTTGCAACTTGTACCATGTCGGAGTTTGATTTTCCCCATAGGGTTTCATTGATCGTGTACTCTTGAGTGTAGCTCGGGCTGAGAAGGTCGCAGCCATGGGAAAGTTGACAGTTAAGCCTATCTAGTGACAGCCCATCATAGGCTAGCTGGGTGATCTTGCAACTTGTACCATGTCGGAGTTTGATTTTCCCCATAGGGTTTCATTGATCGCTTACTCGTGAGTGTAGCACGGGCTGAGAAGGTCGCTGCCATGGGAAAGTTGACAGTTAAGCCTATCTAGTGACAACCCATCATAGGTTAGCTGGGTGATCTTGCAACTTGTATCATGCCGGAGTTTGATTTTCACCATAGGGTTTCATTGACCGCTTACTCGGCAACTTGTATGAAGCAGGATTTCTACTTTCCCCTTAGCGCTTCATTGATCGTGTACTCTTGAGTATAGCTCGGGCTGAGAATGACGCAGCCATGGGAAAGTTGACAGTTAAGCCTATCTAGTGACAGCCCATCATAGGCTAGCTGGGTGATCTTGCAACTTGTACCATGTCGGAGTTTGATTTTCCCCATAGGGTTTCATTGATCGTGTACTCTTGAGTGTAGCTCGGGCTGAGAAGGTCGCAGCCATGGGAAAGTTGACAGTTAAGCCTATCTAGTGACAGCCCATCATTGGCTAGCTGGGTGATCTTGCAACTTGTACCATGTCGGAGTTTGATTTTCCCCATAGGGTTTCATTGATCGCTTACTCGTGAGTGTAGCACGGGCTGAGAAGGTCGCTGCCATGGGAAAGTTGACAGTTAAGCCTATCTAGTGACAACCCATCATAGGCTAGCTGGGTGATCTTGCAACTTGTATCATGCCGGAGTTTGATTTTCACCATAGGGTTTCATTGATCGCTTACTCGGCAACTTGTATGAAGCAGGATTTCTACTTTCCCCTTAGCGCTTCATTGATTGTGTACTCTTGAGTGTAGCTCGGGCTGAGAATGACGCAGCCATGGGAAGGTTGACAGTTAAGCCTATCTAGTGACAACCCATCATAGGCTAGCTGGGTGATCTTGCAACTTGTACCATGTCGGAGTTTGATTTTCCCCATAGGGTTTCATTGATCGTGTACTCTTGAGTGTAGCTCGGGCTGAGAAGGTCGCAGCCATGGGAAAGTTGACAGTTAAGCCTATCTAGTGACAGCCCATCATAGGCTAGCTGGGTGATCTTGCAACTTGTACCATGTCGGAGTTTGATTTTCCCCATAGGGTTTCATTGATCGCTTACTCGTGAGTGTAGCACGGGCTGAGAAGGTCGCTGCCATGGGAAAGTTGACAGTTAAGCCTATCTAGTGACAACCCATCATAGGCTAGCTGGGTGATCTTGCAACTTGTATCATGCCGGAGTTTGATTTTCACCATAGGGTTTCATTGACCGCTTACTCGGCAACTTGTATGAAGCAGGATTTCTACTTTCCCCTTAGCGCTTCATTGATCGTGTACTCTTGAGTATAGCTCGGGCTGAGAATGACGCAGCCATGGGAAAGTTGACAGTTAAGCCTATCTAGTGACAGCCCATCATAGGCTAGCTGGGTGATCTTGCAACTTGTACCATGTCGGAGTTTGATTTTCCCCATAGGGTTTCATTGATCGCTTACTCGTGAGTGTAGCACGGGCTGAGAAGGTCGCTGCCATGGGAAAGTTGACAGGTAAGCCTATCTAGTGACAACCCATCATAGGCTAGCTGGGTGATCTTGCAACTTGTATCATGCCGGAGTTTGATTTTCACCATAGGGTTTCATTGATCGCTTACTCGGCAACTTGTATGAAGCAGGATTTCTACTTTCCCCTTAGCGCTTCATTGATTGTGTACTCTTGAGTGTAGCTCGGGCTGAGAATGACGCAGCCATGGGAAAGTTGACAGTTAAGCCTATCTAGTGACAGCCCATCATAGGCTAGCTGGGTGATCTTGCAACTTGTACCATGTCGGAGTTTGATTTTCCCCATAGGGTTTCATTGATCGTGTACTCTTGAGTGTAGCTCGGGCTGAGAAGGTCGCAGCCATGGGAAAGTTGACAGTTAAGCCTATCTAGTGACAGCCCATCATAGGCTAGCTGGGTGATCTTGCAACTTGTACCATGTCGGAGTTTGATTTTCCCCATAGGGTTTCATTGATCGCTTACTCGTGAGTGTAGCACGGGCTGAGAAGGTCGCTGCCATGGGAAAGTTGACAGTTAAGCCTATCTAGTGACAACCCATCATAGGCTAGCTGGGTGATCTTGCAACTTGTATCATGCCGGAGTTTGATTTTCACCATAGGGTTTCATTGACCGCTTACTCGGCAACTTGTATGAAGCAGGATTTCTACTTTCCCCTTAGCGCTTCATTGATTGTGTACTCTTGAGTGTAGCTCGGGCTGAGAATGACGCAGCCATGGGAAAGTTGACAGTTAAGCCTATCTAGTGACAACCCATCATAGGCTAGCTGGGTGATCTTGCAACTTGTACCATGTCGGAGTTTGATTTTCCCCATAGGGTTTCATTGATCGTGTACTCTTGAGTGTAGCTCGGGCTGAGAAGGTCGCAGCCATGGGAAAGTTGACAGTTAAGCCTATCTAGTGACAGCCCATCATAGGCTAGCTGGGTGATCTTGCAACTTGTACCATGTCGGAGTTTGATTTTCCCCATAGGGTTTCATTGATCGCTTACTCGTGAGTGTAGCACGGGCTGAGAAGGTCGCTGCCATGGGAAAGTTGACAGTTAAGCCTATCTAGTGACAACCCATCATAGGCTAGCTGGGTGATCTTGCAACTTGTATCATGCCGGAGTTTGATTTTCACCATAGGGTTTCATTGACCGCTTACTCGGCAACTTGTGTGAAGCAGGATTTCTACTTTCCCCTTAGCGCTTCATTGATCGTGTACTCTTGAGTATAGCTCGGGCTGAGAATGACGCAGCCATGGGAAAGTTGACAGTTAAGCCTATCTAGTGACAGCCCATCATAGGCTAGCTGGGTGATCTTGCAACTTGTACCATGTCGGAGTTTGATTTTCCCCATAGGGTTTCATTGATCGTGTACTCTTGAGTGTAGCTCGGGCTGAGAAGGTCGCAGCCATGGGAAAGTTGACAGTTAAGCCTATCTAGTGACAGCCCATCATAGGCTAGCTGGGTGATCTTGCAACTTGTACCATGTCGGAGTTTGATTTTCCCCATAGGGTTTCATTGATCGCTTACTCGTGAGTGTAGCACGGGCTGAGAAGGTCGCTGCCATGGGAAAGTTGACAGTAAAGCCTATCTAGTGACAACCCATAATAGGCTAGCTGGGTGATCTTGCAACTTGTATCATGCCGGAGTTTGATTTTCACCATAGGGTTTCATTGATCGCTTACTCGGCAACTTGTATGAAGCAGGATTTCTACTTTCCCCTTAGCGCTTCATTGATCGTGTACTCTTGAGTGTAGCTCGGGCTGAGAAGGTCGCAGCCATGGGAAAGTTGACAGTTAAGCCTATCTAGTGACAGCCCATCATAGGCTAGCTGGGTGATCTTGCAACTTGTACCATGTCGGAGTTTGATTTTCCCCATAGGGTTTCATTGATCGCTTACTCGTGAGTGTAGCACGGGCTGAGAAGGTCGCTGCCATGGGAAAGTTGACAGTTAAGCCTATCTAGTGACAACCCATCATAGGCTAGCTGGGTGATCTTGCAACTTGTATCATGCCGGAGTTTGATTTTCACCATAGGGTTTCATTGATCGCTTACTCGGCAACTTGTATGAAGCAGGATTTCTACTTTCCCCTTAGCGCTTCATTGATTGTGTACTCTTGAGTGTAGCTCGGGCTGAGAATGACGCAGCCATGGGAAAGTTGACAGTTAAGCCTATCTAGTGACAACCCATCATAGGCTAGCTGGGTGATCTTGCAACTTGTACCATGTCGGAGTTTGATTTTCCCCATAGGGTTTCATTGATCGTGTACTCTTGAGTGTAGCTCGGGCTGAGAAGGTCGCAGCCATAGGAAAGTTGACAGTTAAGCCTATCTAGTGACAGCCCATCATAGGCTAGCTGGGTGATCTTGCAACTTGTACCATGTCGGAGTTTGATTTTCCCCATAGGGTTTCATTGATCGCTTACTCGTGAGTGTAGCACGGGCTGAGAAGGTCGCTGCCATGGGAAAGTTGACAGTTAAGCCTATCTAGTGACAACCCATCATAGGCTAGCTGGGTGATCTTGCAACTTGTATCATGCCGGAGTTTGATTTTCACCATAGGGTTTCATTGACCGCTTACTCGGCAACTTGTATGAAGCAGGATTTCTACTTTCCCCTTAGCGCTTCATTGATTGTGTACTCTTGAGTGTAGCTCGGGCTGAGAATGACGCAGCCATGGGAAAGTTGACAGTTAAGCCTATCTAGTGACAACCCATCATAGGCTAGCTGGGAGATCTTGCAACTTGTACCATGTCGGAGTTTGATTTTCCCCATAGGGTTTCATTGATCGTGTACTCTTGAGTGTAGCTCTGGCTAAGAAGGTCGCAGCCATGGGAAAGTTGACAGTTAAGCCTATCTAGTGACAACCCATCATAGGCTAGCTGGGTGATCTTGCAACTTGTATCATGCCGGAGTTTGATTTTCACCATAGGGTTTCATTGACCGCTTACTCGGCAACTTGTATGAAGCAGGATTTCTACTTTCCCCTTAGCGCTTCATTGATTGTGTACTCTTGAGTGTAGCTCGGGCTGAGAATGACGCAGCCATGGGAAAGTTGACAGTTAAGCCTATCTAGTGACAACCCATCATAGGCTAGCTGGGTGATCTTGCAACTTGTATCATGCCGGAGTTTGATTTTCACCATAGGGTTTCATTGACCGCTTACTCGGCAACTTGTATGAAGCAGGATTTCTACTTTCCCCTTAGCGCTTTATTGATCGTGTACTCTTGAGTATAGCTCGGGCTGAGAATGACGCAGCCATGGGAAAGTTGACAGTTAAGCCTATCTAGTGACAGCCCATCATAGGCTAGCTGGGTGATCTTGCAACTTGTACCATGTCGGAGTTTGATTTTCCCCATAGGGTTTCATTGATCGTGTACTCTTGAGTGTAGCTCGGGCTGAGAAGGTCGCAGCCATGGGAAAGTTGACAGTTAAGCCTATCTAGTGACAGCCCATCATAGGCTAGCTGGGTGATCTTGCAACTTGTACCATGTCGGAGTTTGATTTTCCCCATAGGGTTTCATTGATCGCTTACTCGTGAGTGTAGCACGGGCTGAGAAGGTCGCTGCCATGGGAAAGTTGACAGTTAAGCCTATCTAGTGACAACCCATCATAGGCTAGCTGGGTGATCTTGCAACTTGTATCATGCCGGAGTTTGATTTTCACCATAGGGTTTCATTGACCGCTTACTCGGCAACTTGTATGAAGCAGGATTTCTACTTTCCCCTTAGCGCTTCATTGATTGTGTACTCTTGAGTGTAGCTCGGGCTGAGAATGACGCAGCCATGGGAAAGTTGACAGTTAAGCCTATCTAGTGACAACCCATCATAGGCTAGCTGGGAGATCTTGCAACTTGTACCATGTCGGAGTTTGATTTTCCCCATAGGGTTTCATTGATCGTGTACTCTTGAGTGTAGCTCTGGCTAAGAAGGTCGCAGCCATGGGAAAGTTGACAGTTAAGCCTATCTAGTGACAACCCATCATAGGCTAGCTGGGTGATCTTGCAACTTGTATCATGCCGGAGTTTGATTTTCACCATAGGGTTTTATTGACCGCTTACTCGGCAACTTGTATGAAGCAGGATTTCTACTTTCCCCTTAGCGCTTCATTGATTGTGTACTCTTGAGTGTAGCTCGGGCTGAGAATGACGCAGCCATGGGAAAGTTGACAGTTAAGCCTATCTAGTGACAACCCATCATAGGCTAGCTGGGTGATCTTGCAACTTGTATCATGCCGGAGTTTGATTTTCACCATAGGGTTTCATTGACCGCTTACTCGGCAACTTGTATGAAGCAGGATTTCTACTTTCCCCTTAGCGCTTCATTGATCGTGTACTCTTGAGTATAGCTCGGGCTGAGAATGACGCAGCCATGGGAAAGTTGACAGTTAAGCCTATCTAGTGACAGCCCATCATAGGCTAGCTGGGTGATCTTGCAACTTGTACCATGTCGGAGTTTGATTTTCCCCATAGGGTTTCATTGATCGTGTACTCTTGAGTGTAGCTCGGGCTGAGAAGGTCGCAGCCATGGGAAAGTTGACAGTTAAGCCTATCTAGTGACAGCCCATCATAGGCTAGCTGGGTGATCTTGCAACTTGTACCATGTCGGAGTTTGATTTTCCCCATAGGGTTTCATTGATCGCTTACTCGTGAGTGTAGCACGGGCTGAGAAGGTCGCTGCCATGGGAAAGTTGACAGTTAAGCCTATCTAGTGACAACCCATAATAGGCTAGCTGGGTGATCTTGCAACTTGTATCATGCCGGAGTTTGATTTTCACCATAGGGTTTCATTGATCGCTTACTCGGCAACTTGTATGAAGCAGGATTTCTACTTTCCCCTTAGCGCTTCATTGATCGTGTACTCTTGAGTGTAGCTCGGGCTGAGAAGGTCGCAGCCATGGGAAAGTTGACAGTTAAGCCTATCTAGTGACAGCCCATCATAGGCTAGCTGGGTGATCTTGCAACTTGTACCATGTCGGAGTTTGATTTTCCCCATAGGGTTTCATTGATCGCTTACTCGTGAGTGTAGCACGGGCTGAGAAGGTCGCTGCCATGGGAAAGTTGACAGTTAAGCCTATCTAGTGACAACCCATCATAGGCTAGCTGGGTGATCTTGCAACTTGTATCATGCCGGAGTTTGATTTTCACCATAGGGTTTCATTGACCGCTTACTCGGCAACTTGTATGAAGCAGGATTTCTACTTTCCCCTTAGCGCTTCATTGATTGTGTACTCTTGAGTGTAGCTCGGGCTGAGAATGACGCAGCCATGGGAAAGTTGACAGTTAAGCCTATCTAGTGACAACCCATCATAGGCTAGCTGGGAGATCTTGCAACTTGTACCATGTCGGAGTTTGATTTTCCCCATAGGGTTTCATTGATCGTGTACTCTTGAGTGTAGCTCTGGCTAAGAAGGTCGCAGCCATGGGAAAGTTGACAGTTAAGCCTATCTAGTGACAGCCCATCATAGGCTAGCTGGGTGATCTTGCAACTTGTACCATGTCGGAGTTTGATTTTCCCCATAGGGTTTCATTGATCGCTTACTCGTGAGTGTAGCACGGGCTGAGAAGGTCGCTGCCATGGGAAAGTTGACAGTTAAGCCTATCTAGTGACAACCCATCATAGGCTAGCTGGGTGATCTTGCAACTTGTATCATGCCGGAGTTTGATTTTCACCATAGGGTTTCATTGACCGCTTACTCGGCAACTTGTATGAAGCAGGATTTCTACTTTCCCCTTAGCGCTTCATTGATTGTGTACTCTTGAGTGTAGCTCGGGCTGAGAATGACGCAGCCATGGGAAAGTTGACAGTTAAGCCTATCTAGTGACAACCCATCATAGGCTAGCTGGGTGATCTTGCAACTTGTATCATGCCGGAGTTTGATTTTCCCCATAGGGTTTCATTGATCGCTTACTCGTGAGTGTAGCACGGGCTGAGAAGGTCGCTGCCATGGGAAAGTTGACAGTTAAGCCTATCTAGTGACAGCCCATCATAGGCTAGCTGGGTGATCTTGCAACTTGTACCATGTCGGAGTTTGATTTTCCCCATAGGGTTTCATTGATCGCTTACTCGTGAGTGTAGCACGGGCTGAGAAGGTCGCTGCCATGGGAAAGTTGACAGTTAAGCCTATCTAGTGACAACCCATCATAGGCTAGCTGGGTGATCTTGCAACTTGTATCATGCCGGAGTTTGATTTTCACCATAGGGTTTCATTGATCGCTTACTCGGCAACTTGTATGAAGCAGGATTTCTACTTTCCCCTTAGCGCTTCATTGATTGTGTACTCTTGAGTGTAGCTCGGGCTGAGAATGACGCAGCCATGGGAAAGTTGACAGTTAAGCCTATCTAGTGACAACCCATCATAGGCTAGCTGGGTGATCTTGCAACTTGTACCATGTCGGAGTTTGATTTTCCCCATAGGGTTTCATTGATCGTGTACTCTTGAGTGTAGCTCGGGCTGAGAAGGTCGCAGCCATAGGAAAGTTGACAGTTAAGCCTATCTAGTGACAGCCCATCATAGGCTAGCTGGGTGATCTTGCAACTTGTACCATGTCGGAGTTTGATTTTCCCCATAGGGTTTCATTGATCGCTTACTCGTGAGTGTAGCACGGGCTGAGAAGGTCGCTGCCATGGGAAAGTTGACAGTTAAGCCTATCTAGTGACAACCCATCATAGGCTAGCTGGGTGATCTTGCAACTTGTATCATGCCGGAGTTTGATTTTCACCATAGGGTTTCATTGACCGCTTACTCGGCAACTTGTATGAAGCAGGATTTCTACTTTCCCCTTAGCGCTTCATTGATTGTGTACTCTTGAGTGTAGCTCGGGCTGAGAATGACGCAGCCATGGGAAAGTTGACAGTTAAGCCTATCTAGTGACAACCCATCATAGGCTAGCTGGGTGATCTTGCAACTTGTATCATGCCGGAGTTTGATTTTCACCATAGGGTTTCATTGACCGCTTACTCGGCAACTTGTATGAAGCAGGATTTCTACTTTCCCCTTAGCGCTTCATTGATCGTGTACTCTTGAGTATAGCTCGGGCTGAGAATGACGCAGCCATGGGAAAGTTGACAGTTAAGCCTATCTAGTGACAGCCCATCATAGGCTAGCTGGGTGATCTTGCAACTTGTACCATGTCGGAGTTTGATTTTCCCCATAGGGTTTCATTGATCGTGTACTCTTGAGTGTAGCTCGGGCTGAGAAGGTCGCAGCCATGGGAAAGTTGACAGTTAAGCCTATCTAGTGACAGCCCATCATAGGCTAGCTGGGTGATCTTGCAACTTGTACCATGTCGGAGTTTGATTTTCCCCATAGGGTTTCATTGATCGCTTACTCGTGAGTGTAGCACGGGCTGAGAAGGTCGCTGCCATGGGAAAGTTGACAGTTAAGCCTATCTAGTGACAACCCATCATAGGCTAGCTGGGTGATCTTGCAACTTGTATCATGCCGGAGTTTGATTTTCACCATAGGGTTTCATTGACCGCTTACTCGGCAACTTGTATGAAGCAGGATTTCTACTTTCCCCTTAGCGCTTCATTGATTGTGTACTCTTGAGTGTAGCTCGGGCTGAGAATGACGCAGCCATGGGAAAGTTGACAGTTAAGCCTATCTAGTGACAACCCATCATAGGCTAGCTGGGAGATCTTGCAACTTGTACCATGTCGGAGTTTGATTTTCCCCATAGGGTTTCATTGATCGTGTACTCTTGAGTGTAGCTCTGGCTAAGAAGGTCGCAGCCATGGGAAAGTTGACAGTTAAGCCTATCTAGTGACAACCCATCATAGGCTAGCTGGGTGATCTTGCAACTTGTATCATGCCGGAGTTTGATTTTCACCATAGGGTTTTATTGACCGCTTACTCGGCAACTTGTATGAAGCAGGATTTCTACTTTCCCCTTAGCGCTTCATTGATTGTGTACTCTTGAGTGTAGCTCGGGCTGAGAATGACGCAGCCATGGGAAAGTTGACAGTTAAGCCTATCTAGTGACAACCCATCATAGGCTAGCTGGGTGATCTTGCAACTTGTATCATGCCGGAGTTTGATTTTCACCATAGGGTTTCATTGACCGCTTACTCGGCAACTTGTATGAAGCAGGATTTCTACTTTCCCCTTAGCGCTTCATTGATCGTGTACTCTTGAGTATAGCTCGGGCTGAGAATGACGCAGCCATGGGAAAGTTGACAGTTAAGCCTATCTAGTGACAGCCCATCATAGGCTAGCTGGGTGATCTTGCAACTTGTACCATGTCGGAGTTTGATTTTCCCCATAGGGTTTCATTGATCGTGTACTCTTGAGTGTAGCTCGGGCTGAGAAGGTCGCAGCCATGGGAAAGTTGACAGTTAAGCCTATCTAGTGACAGCCCATCATAGGCTAGCTGGGTGATCTTGCAACTTGTACCATGTCGGAGTTTGATTTTCCCCATAGGGTTTCATTGATCGCTTACTCGTGAGTGTAGCACGGGCTGAGAAGGTCGCTGCCATGGGAAAGTTGACAGTTAAGCCTATCTAGTGACAACCCATAATAGGCTAGCTGGGTGATCTTGCAACTTGTATCATGCCGGAGTTTGATTTTCACCATAGGGTTTCATTGATCGCTTACTCGGCAACTTGTATGAAGCAGGATTTCTACTTTCCCCTTAGCGCTTCATTGATCGTGTACTCTTGAGTGTAGCTCGGGCTGAGAAGGTCGCAGCCATGGGAAAGTTGACAGTTAAGCCTATCTAGTGACAGCCCATCATAGGCTAGCTGGGTGATCTTGCAACTTGTACCATGTCGGAGTTTGATTTTCCCCATAGGGTTTCATTGATCGCTTACTCGTGAGTGTAGCACGGGCTGAGAAGGTCGCTGCCATGGGAAAGTTGACAGTTAAGCCTATCTAGTGACAACCCATCATAGGCTAGCTGGGTGATCTTGCAACTTGTATCATGCCGGAGTTTGATTTTCACCATAGGGTTTCATTGACCGCTTACTCGGCAACTTGTATGAAGCAGGATTTCTACTTTCCCCTTAGCGCTTCATTGATTGTGTACTCTTGAGTGTAGCTCGGGCTGAGAATGACGCAGCCATGGGAAAGTTGACAGTTAAGCCTATCTAGTGACAACCCATCATAGGCTAGCTGGGAGATCTTGCAACTTGTACCATGTCGGAGTTTGATTTTCCCCATAGGGTTTCATTGATCGTGTACTCTTGAGTGTAGCTCTGGCTAAGAAGGTCGCAGCCATGGGAAAGTTGACAGTTAAGCCTATCTAGTGACAGCCCATCATAGGCTAGCTGGGTGATCTTGCAACTTGTACCATGTCGGAGTTTGATTTTCCCCATAGGGTTTCATTGATCGCTTACTCGTGAGTGTAGCACGGGCTGAGAAGGTCGCTGCCATAGGAAAGTTGACAGTTAAGCCTATCTAGTGACAACCCATCATAGGTTAGCTGGGTGATCTTGCAACTTGTATCATGCCGGAGTTTGATTTTCACCATAGGGTTTCATTGACCGCTTACTCGGCAACTTGTATGAAGCAGGATTTCTACTTTCCCCTTAGCGCTTCATTGATCGTGTACTCTTGAGTATAGCTCGGGCTGAGAATGACGCAGCCATGGGAAAGTTGACAGTTAAGCCTATCTAGTGACAGCCCATCATAGGCTAGCTGGGTGATCTTGTAACTTGTACCATGTCGGAGTTTGATTTTCCCCATAGGGTTTCATTGATCGTGTACTCTTGAGTGTAGCTCGGGCTGAGAAGGTCGCAGCCATGGGAAAGTTGACAGTTAAGCCTATCTAGTGACAGCCCATCATAGGCTAGCTGGGTGATCTTGCAACTTGTACCATGTCGGAGTTTGATTTTCCCCATAGGGTTTCATTGATCGCTTACTCGTGAGTGTAGCACGGGCTGAGAAGGTCGCTGCCATGGGAAAGTTGACAGTTAAGCCTATCTAGTGACAGCCCATCATAGGTTAGCTGGGTGATCTTGCAACTTGTATCATGCCGGAGTTTGATTTTCACCATAGGGTTTCATTGACA
>NW_027440846.1:0-57788 GCF_031893055.1 Leptodactylus fuscus | reverse complement strand
CCACCTATCATTACATAATGTCCTCTCTTATTATAATATACAGTGCCCCCTATCATTACATAATATCCTCTGTTATTATAATATACAGTGCCACCTATCATTACATAATGTCCTCTCTTATTATAATATACAGTGCCCCCTCTCATTACATAATGTCCTCTGTTATTATAATATACAGTGCCCCCTATCATTACATAATGTCCTCTGTTATTATAATATACAGTGCCCCCTATCATTACATAATGTCCTCTGTTATTATAATATACAGTGCCACTTATATTACATAATGTCCTCTGTTATTATAATATACAGTGCCCCCTATCATTATACAATGTCCTCTCTTATTATAATATACAGTGCCCCCTATCATTACATAATGTCCTCTGTTATTATAATATACAGTGCCCCTTATATTACATAATGTCCTCTATTATTATAATATACAGTGCCCCCTATCATTATATAATGTCCTCTCTTATTATAATATACAGTGCCCCCAATCATTACATAATGTACTTTGTTATTATAATATACAGTGCCCCCTATCATTACATAATGTCCTCTGTTATTATAATATACAGTGCCCCTTATATTACATAATGTCCTCTGTTATTATAATATACAGTGCCTCTTATATTACATAATGTCCTCTGTTATTATAATATGCAGTGCCCCCTATCATTACATAATGTCCTCTGTTATTATAATATACAGTGCCCCTTATATTACATAATGTCCTCTGTTATTATAATATACAGTGCCCCCTATCATTATATAATGTCCTATCTTATTATAATATACAGTGCCCCCTATCATTACATAATGTCCTCTGTTATTATAATATACAGTGCCCATTATATTAAATAATGTCCTCTATTATTATAGTATACAGTGCCCCCTATCATTATATAATGTCCTCTCTTATTATAATATACAGTGCCCCCAATCATTACTTAATGGCCTTTGTTATTATAATATACAGTGCCCCCTATCATTACATAATGTCCTCTGTTATTATAATATACAGTGCCCCCAATCATTACATAATGTCCTTTGTTATTATAATATACAGTGCCCCCTATCATTACATAATGTCCTCTGTTATTATAATATACAGTGCCCCTTATATTACATAATGTCCTCTGTTATTATAATATACAGTGCCCCTTATATTACATAATGTCCTCTGTTATTATAATATGCAGTGCCCCCTATCATTACATAATGTCCTCTGTTATTATAATATACAGTGCCCCTTATATTACATAATGTCCTCTGTTATTATAATATACAGTGCCCCCTATCATTATATAATGTCCTATCTTATTATAATATACAGTGACCCCTATCATTACATAATGTCCTCTGTTATTATAATATACAGTGCCCATTATATTAAATAATGTCCTCTATTATTATAGTATACAGTGCCCCCTATCATTATATAATGTCCTCTCTTATTATAATATACAGTGCCCCCAATCATTACTTAATGGCCTTTGTTATTATAATATACAGTGCCCCCTATCATTACATAATGTCCTCTGTTATTATAATATACAGTGCCCCTTATATTACATAATGTCCTCTGTTATTATAATATACAGTGCCCCCTATCATTATATAATGTCCTCTCTTATTATAATATACAGTGCCCCCTATCATTACATAATGTCCTCTGTTATTATAATATACAGTGCCCCCTATCATTACATAATATCCTCTGTTATTATGATATACAGTGCCCCCTATCATTACATAATGTCCTTTGTTATTATAATATACAGTGCCCCTTATATTACATAATGTCCTCTGTTATTATAATATACAGTGCCACTTATATTACATAATGTCCTCTGTTATTATAATATACAGTGACCCCTATCATTACAATATGTCCTCTGTTATTATAATATACAGTGCCCCTATCATTACATAATGTCCTCTGTTATTATAATATACAGTGCCCCCTATCATTACATAATGTCCTCTGTTATTATAATATACAGTGCCCCTTATATTACATAATGTCCTCTGTTATTATAATATACAGTGCCCCCTATCATTACATAATGTCCTCTGTTATTATAATATACAGTGCCCCTTATATTACATAATGTCCTTTGTTATTATAATATACAGTGCCCCCTATCATTATATAATGTCCTCTCTTATTATAATATACAGTGCCCCCTATCATTACATAATGTCCTCTGTTATTATAATATACAGTGCCCCTATCATTACATAATGTCCTCTGTTATTATAATATACAGTGACCCTTATATTACATAATGTCCTCTGTTATTATAATATACAGTGCCCCCTATCATTACATAATGTCCTCTGTTATTATAATATACAGTGCCCCTATCATTACATAATATCCTCTGTTATTATAATATACAGTGCCCCCTATCATTACATAATGTCCTCTGTTATTATAATATACAGTGCCCCTTATATTACATAATGTCCTCTGTTATTATAATATACAGTGCCACTTATATTACATAATGTCCTCTGTTATTATAATATACAGTGCCCCCTCTCATTACAAAATGTCCTCTCTTATTATAATATACAGTGCCCCCTATCATTACATAATGTCCTCTGTTATTATAATATACAGTGCCCCCTATCATTACATAATGACCTCTTTTATTATAATATACAGTGCCCCTTATATTACATAATGTCCTCTGTTATTATAATATACAGTGCCCCCTATCATTACATAATGTCCTTTGTTATTATAATATACAGTGCCCCCTATCATTACATAATGTCCTCTGTTATTATAATATACAGTGCCCCTTATATTACATAATGTCCTCTGTTATTATAATATACAGTGCCCCCTATCATTACATAATGTCCTCTGTTATTATAATATACAGTGCCCCTTATATTACATAATGTCCTTTGTTATTATAATATACAGTGCCCCCTATCATTATATAATGTCCTCTCTTATTATAATATACAGTGCCCCCTATCATTACATAATGTCCTCTGTTATTATAATATACAGTGCCCCTATCATTACATAATGTCCTCTGTTATTATAATATACAGTGCCCCCTATCATTACATAATGTCCTTTGTTATTATAATATACAGTGCCCCTATCATTACATAATGTCCTTTGTTATTATAATATACAGTGCCCCCTATCATTATATAATGTCCTCTCTTATTATAATATACAGTGCCCCCTATCATTACATAATGTCCTCTGTTATTATAATATACAGTGCCCCTTATATTACATAATGTCCTCTGTTATTATAATATACAGTGCCCCTTATATTACATAATGTCCTCTGTTATTATAAAATACATTGCCCCCTATCATTACATAATGTCCTCTCTTATTATAATATACAGTGCCCCCTATCATTACATAATGTCCTCTGATATTTGTAATATACACTGCCCCCTATCATTATATAATGTCCTCTGTTATTATAATATACAGTGCCCTTTATATTACATAATGTCCTCTGTTATTATAATATACAGTGCCACTTATATTACATAATGTCCTCTGTTATTATAATATACAGTGCCCCCTATCAACACATAATGTCCTCTGTTATTATAATATACAGTGCCCCCTATCATTACATAATGTCCTCTGTTATTATAATATACAGTGCCCCTTAAATTACATAATTTCCTCTGTTATTATAATATACAGTGCCCCCTATCATTACATAATGTCCTCTGTTATTATAATATACAGTGCCCCCTATCATTACATAATGTCCTCTGTTATTATAATATACAGTGCCCCTTAAATTACATAATGTCCTCTCTTATTATAATATACAGTGCCCCCTATCATTACATAATATCCTCTGTTATTATAATATACAGTGCCCCCTATCATTATATATTTTTCCTCTGTTATTATAATATACAGTGCCCCCTATCATTACATAATGTCCTCTCTTATTATAATATACAGTGCCCCCTATCATTACATAATATCCTCTGTTATTATAATATACAATGCCCCCTCTCATTACATAATGTCCTCTGTTATTATAATATACAGTGCCCCCTATCATTACATAATGTCCTCTGTTATTATAATATACAGTGCCCCCTATCATTACATAATGTCCTCTGTTATTATATTATACAGTGCCCCTTATATTACATAATGTCCTCTGTTATTATAATATACAGTGCACCCTATCATTATATAATGTCCTCTCTTATTATAATATACAGTGCCCCCTATCATTACATAATGTCCTCTGTTATTATAATATACAGTGCCCCTTATATTACATAATGTCCTCTATTATTATAATATACAGTGCCCCCTATCATTATATAATGTCCTCTCTTATTATAATATACAGTGCCCCCAATCATTACATAATGTCCTTTGTTATTATAATATACAGTGCCCCCTATCATTACATAATGTCCTCTTTTATTATAATATACAGTGCCCCTTATATTACATAATGTCCACTGTTATTATAATATACAGTGCCCCCTATCATTACATAATGTCCTCTGTTATTATAATATACAGTGCCCCTTATATTACATAATGTCCTCTGTTATTATAATATACAGTGCCCCCTATCATTATATAATGTCCTCTGTTATTATAATATACAGTGCCCCCTATCATTACATAATGTCCTCTGTTATTATAATATACAGTGCCCCTTATATTACATAATGTCCTCTGTTATTATAATATACAGTGCCCCCTATCATTACATAATGAACTCTGTTATTATAATATACAGTGCCCCTTATATTACATAATGTCTTCTGTTATTAAAATATACAGTGCCCCCTATCATTACATAATGTCCTCTGATATTATAATATACAGTGCCCCCTATCATTATATAATGTCCTCTGTTATTATAATATACAGTGCCCTTTATATTACATAATGTCCTCTGTTATTATAATATACAGTGCTCCTTATATTACATAATGTCTTCTGTTATTATAATATACAGTGTCCCCTATCATTACATAATATCCTCTGTTATTATAATATACAGTGCCCCTTATATTACATAATGTCCTCTCTTATTATAATATACAGTGCCCCCTATCATTACATAATGTCCTCTGATATTTGTAATATACACTGCCCCCTATCATTATATAATGTCCTCTGTTATTATAATATACAGTGCCCTTTATATTACATAATGTCCTCTGTTATTATAATATACAGTGCCACTTATATTACATAATGTCCTCTGTTATTATAATATACAGTGCCCCCTATCAACACATAATGTCCTCTGTTATTATAATATACAGTGCCCCCTATCATTACATAATGTCCTCTGTTATTATAATATACAGTGCCCCTTAAATTACATAATTTCCTCTGTTATTATAATATACAGTGCCCCCTATCATTACATAATGTCCTCTGTTATTATAATATACAGTGCCCCCTATCATTATATATTTTTCCTCTCTTATTATAATATACAGTGCCCCCTATCATTACATAATGTCCTCTCTTATTATAATATACAGTGCCCCCTATCATTACATAATATCCTCTGTTATTATAATATACAATGCCCCCTCTCATTACATAATGTCCTCTGTTATTATAATATACAGTGCCCCCTATCATTACATAATGTCCTCTGTTATTATAATATACAGTGCCCCCTATCATTACATAATGTCCTCTGTTATTATATTATACAGTGCCCCTTATATTACATAATGTCCTCTGTTATTATAATATACAGTGCACCCTATCATTATATAATGTCCTCTCTTATTATAATATACAGTGCCCCCTATCATTACATAATGTCCTCTGTTATTATAATATACAGTGCCCCTTATATTACATAATGTCCTCTATTATTATAATATACAGTGCCCCCTATCATTATATAATGTCCTCTCTTATTATAATATACAGTGCCCCCAATCATTACATAATGTCCTTTGTTATTATAATATACAGTGCCCCCTATCATTACATAATGTCCTCTGTTATTATAATATACAGTGCCCCTTATATTACATAATGTCCTCTGTTATTATAATATACAGTGCCCCCTATCATTACATAATGTCCTCTGTTATTATAATATACAGTGCCCCTTATATTACATAATGTCCTCTGTTATTATAATATACAGTGCCCCCTATCATTATATAATGTCCTCTGTTATTATAATATACAGTGCCCCCTATCATTACATAATGTCCTCTGTTATTATAATATACAGTGCCCCTTATATTACATAATGTCCTCTGTTATTATAATATACAGTGCCCCCTATCATTACATGATGAACTCTGTTATTATAATATACAGTGCCCCTTATATTACATAATGTCTTCTGTTATTAAAATATACAGTGCCCCCTATCATTACATAATGTCCTCTGATATTATAATATACAGTGCCCCCTATCATTATATAATGTCCTCTGTTATTATAATATACAGTGCCCTTTATATTACATAATGTCCTCTGTTATTATAATATACAGTGCTCCTTATATTACATAATGTCTTCTGTTATTATAATATACAGTGTCCCCTATCATTACATAATATCCTCTGTTATTATAATATACAGTGCCCCTTATATTACATAATGTCCTCTGTTATTATAATATACAGTGCCCCCTATCATTACATAATGACCTCTGTTATTGTAATATACAGTGCCCCTTATATTACATAATGTCCTCTATTATTATAATATACAGTGCCCCCTATCATTATATAATGTCCTCTCTTATTATAATATACAATGCCCCCAATCATTACATAATGTCCTCTGTTATTATAATATACAGTGCCCCCTATCATTACATAATGTCCTCTGTTATTATAATATACAGTGCCCCTTATATTACATAATGTCCTCTGTTATTATAATATAAAGTGCCCCTTATATTACATAATGTCCTCTGTTATTATAATATACAGTGCCCCCTATCATTATATAATGTCCTCTTTTATTATAATATACAGTGCCCCTATCAATACATAATGTCCTCTGTTATTATAATATACAGTGCCCCCTATCATTACATAATGTCCTCTGATATTATAATATACAGTGCCCCCTATCATTATATAATGTCCTCTGTTATTATAATATACAGTGCCCCTTATATTACATAATGTCCTCTGTTATTATAATATACAGTGCCCCCTATCATTATATAATGTCCCCTCTTATTATAATATACAGTGTCCCCTATCATTACATAATATCCTCTGTTATTATAATATACAGTGCCCCTTATATTACATAATGTCCTCTGTTATTATAATATACAGTGCCCCTTATATTACATAATGTCCTCTGTTATTATAATATACAGTGCCCCCTATCATTACATAATGTCCTCTGTTATTATAATATACAGTGCCCCTTATATTACATAATGTCCTCTCTTATTATAATATACAGTGCCCCCTATCATTATATAATGTCCTCTCTTATTATAATATACAGTGCCCCCTATCATTACATAATGTCCTCTGTTATTATAATATACAGTGCCCCTTATATTACATAATGTCCTCTATTATTATAATATATAGTGCCCCCAATTAATACATAATGTCCTCTGTTATTATAATATACAGTGCCCCCTATCATTACATAATGTCCTCTGTTATTATAATATACAGTGCCCCTTATATTACATAATGTCCTCTGTTATTATAATATACAGTGTCCCCTATAATTATATAATGTCCTCTCTTATTATAATATACAGTGCCCCCTATCATTACATAATGTCCTCTCTTATTATAATATACAGTGCCCCTTATATTACATAATGTCCTCTGTTATTATAATATACAGTGCCCCCTATAATTACATAATGTCCTCTGTTATTATAATATACAGAGCCCCCTATCATTACATAATGTCCTCTGTTATTATAATATACAGTGCCCCTTATATTACATAATGTCCTCTGTTATTATAATATACAGTGCCCCCAATCATTACATAATGTCCTCTGTTATTATAATATACAGTGCCTCCTATCATTACATAATGTCCTCTGTTATAATAATATACAGTGCCCCTTATATTACATAATGTCCTCTGTTATTATAATATAAAGTGCCCCTTATATTACATAATGTCCTCTGTTATTATAATATACAGTGCCCCCTATCATTATATAATGTCCTCTTTTATTATAATATACAGTGCCCCTATCAATACATAATGTCCTCTGTTATTATAATATACAGTGCCCCCTATCATTACATAATGTCCTCTGATATTATAATATACAGTGCCCCCTATCATTATATAATGTCCTCTGTTATTATAATATACAGTGCCCTTTATATTACATAATGTCCTCTGTTATTATAATATACAGTGCCCCTTATATTACATAATGTCTTCTGTTATTATAATATACAGTGCCCCTTATATTACATAATGTCCTCTGTTATTATAATATACAGTGCCCCTTATATTACATAATGTCCTCTGTTATTATAATATACAGTGCCCCTTATATAACATAATGTCATCTGTTATTATAATATACAGTGCCACTTATATTACATAATGTCCTCTGTTATTATAATATACAGTGCCCCCTATCATTACATAATGTCCTCTGTTATTATAATATACAGTGCCCCCTATCATTACATAATGTCCTCTGTTATTATAATATACAGTGCCCCTTATATTACATAATGTCCTCTGTTATTATAATATACAGTGCCCCCTATCATTACATAATGTCCTCTCTTATTATAATATACAGTGCCCCTTATATTACATAATGTCCTCTGATATTATAATATACAGTGCCCCTTATATTACATAATGTCCTCTGTTATTATAATATACAGTGCCCCTTATATTACATAATGTCCTCTGTTATTATAATATACAGTGCCCATTATCATTACATAATGTCCTCTGTTATTATAATATACAGTGCCCCTTATATTACATAATGTCCTCTGTTATTATAATATACAGTGCCCCTTATATTACATAATGTCCTCTGTTATTATAATATACAGTGCCCCTTATATTACATAATGTCCTCTGTTATTATAATATACAGTGCCCCTTATATTACATAATGTCCTCTATTATTATAATATACAGTGCCCCCTATCATTATATAATGTCCTCTCTTATTATAATATACAGTGTCCCCTATCATTACATAATATCCTCTGTTATTATAATATACAGTGCCCCTTATATTACATAATGTCCTCTGTTATTATAATATACAGTGCCCCCTATCATTACATAATGTCCTATGTTATTATAATATACAGTGCCCCTTATATTACATAATGTCCTCTATTATTATAATATACAGTGCCCCCTATCATTATATAATGTCCTCTCTTATTATAATATACAGTGCCCCCAATCATTACATAATGTCCTCTGTTATTATAATATACAGTGCCCCCTATCATTACATAATGTCCTCTGTTATTATAATATACAGTGCCCCTTATATTACATAATGTCCTCTGTTATTATAATATAAAGTGCCCCTTATGTTACATAATGACCTCTGTTATTATAATATACAGTGCCCCCTATCATTACATAATGTCCTCTGTTATTATAATATACACTGCCCCCTATCATTACATAATGTCCTCTGTTATTATAATATACAGTGCCCCTTATATTACATAATGTCCTCTATTATTATAATATACAGTGCCCCCAATTAATACATAATGTCCTCTGTTATTATAATATACAGTGCCCCCTATCATTACATAATGTCCTCTGTTATTATAATATACAGTGCCCCTTATATTACATAATGTCATCTGTTATTATAATATACAGTGCCCCCTATAATTACATAATGTCCTCTCTTATTATAATATACAGTGCCCCTTATATTACATGATGTCCTCTGATATTATAATATACAGTGCCCCCTATCATTATATAATGTCCTCTGTTATTATAATATACAGTGCCCCTTATATTACATAATGTCCTCTGTTATTATAAAATACAGTGCCCCCTATCATTACATAATGTCCTCTGTTATTATAATATACAGTGCCCCTTATATTACATAATGTCCTCTGTTATTATAATATACAGTGCCCCTTATATTACATAATGTCCTCTGTTATTATAATATACAGTGCCCCCTATCATTACATAATGTCCTCTGTTATTATAATATACAGTGCCCCTTATATTACATAATGTCCTCTGTTATTATAATATACAGTGCCCCCTATCATTATATAATGTCCTCTCTTATTATAATATACAGTGCCCCTTATATTACATAATATCCTCTATTATTATAATATACAGTGCCCCCAATTAATACATAATGTCCTCTGTTATTATAATATACAGTGCCCCCTATCATTACATAATGTCCTCTGTTATTATAATATACAGTGCCCCTTATATTACATAATGTCCTCTATTATTATAATATACAGTGCCCCTTATATTACATAATGTCCTCTGATATTATAATATACAGTGCCCCCTATCATTATATAATGTCCTCTGTTATTATAATATACAGTGCCCCTTATATTACATAATGTCCTCTGTTATTATAATATACAGTGCCCCTTATATTACATAATGTCCTCTGTTATTATAATATACAGTGCCCCTTATATTACATAATGTCCTCTGATATTATAATATACAGTGCCCCTTATATTACATAATGTCCTCTGTTATTATAATATACAGTGCCCCTTATATTACATAATGTCCTCTGTTATTATAATATACAGTGCCCATTATCATTACATAATGTCCTCTGTTATTATAATATACAGTGCCCCTTATATTACATAATGTCCTCTGTTATTATAATATACAGTGCCCCTTATATTACATAATGTCCTCTGTTATTATAATATACAGTGCCCCTTATATTACATAATGTCCTCTGTTATTATAATATACAGTGCCCCTTATATTACATAATGTCCTCTATTATTATAATATACAGTGCCCCCTATCATTATATAATGTCCTCTCTTATTATAATATACAGTGTCCCCTATCATTACATAATATCCTCTGTTATTATAATATACAGTGCCCCTTATATTACATAATGTCCTCTGTTATTATAATATACAGTGCCCCCTATCATTACATAATGTCCTCTGTTATTATAATATACAGTGCCCCTTATATTACATAATGTCCTCTATTATTATAATATACAGTGCCCCCTATCATTATATAATGTCCTCTCTTATTATAATATACAGTGCCCCCAATCATTACATAATGTCCTCTGTTATTATAATATACAGTGCCCCTTATCATTACATAATGTCCTCTGTTATTATAATATACAGTGCCCCTTATATTACATAATGTCCTCTGTTATTATAATATAATGTGCCCCTTATGTTACATAATGACCTCTGTTATTATAATATACAGTGCCCCCTATCATTACATAATGTCCTCTGTTATTATAAAATACAGTGCCCCCTATCATTACATAATGTCCTCTGTTATTATAATATACAGTGCCCCTTATATTACATAATGTCCTCTGTTATTATAATATACAGTGCCCCTTATATTACATAATGTCCTCTGTTATTATAATATACAGTGCCCCCTATCATTACATAATGTCCTCTGTTATTATAATATACAGTGCCCCTTATATTACATAATGTCCTCTGTTATTATAATATACAGTGCCCCCTATCATTATATAATGTCCTCTCTTATTATAATATACAGTGCCCCTTATATTACATAATGTCCTCTATTATTATAATATACAGTGCCCCCAATTAATACATAATGTCCTCTGTTATTATAATATACAGTGCCCCCTATCATTACATAATGTCCTCTGTTATTATAATATACAGTGCCCCTTATATTACATAATGTCCTCTATTATTATAATATACAGTGCCCCTTATATTACATAATGTCCTCTGATATTATAATATACAGTGCCCCCTATCATTATATAATGTCCTCTGTTATTATAATATACAGTGCCCCTTATATTACATAATGTCCTCTGTTATTATAATATACAGTGCCCCTTATATTACATAATGTCCTCTGTTATTATAATATACAGTGCCCCTTATGTTACATAATGTCCTCTGTTATTATAATATACAGTGCCCCTTATATAACATAATGTCCTCTGTTATTATAATATACAGTGCCACTTATATTACATAATGTCCTCTGTTATTATAATATACAGTGCCCCCTATCATTACATAATGTCCTCTGTTATTATAATATACAATGCCCCCTATCATTACATAATGTCCTCTGTTATTATAATATACAGTGCCCCTTATATTACATAATGTCCTCTGTTATTATAATATACAGTGCCCCCTATCATTACATAATGTCCTCTGTTATTATAATATACAGTGCCCCCTATCATTACATAATGTCCTCTGTTATTATAATATACAGTGCCCCTTATATTACATAATGTCCTCTGTTATTATAATATACAGTGCCCCTTATATTACATAATGTCCTCTGTTATTATAATATACAGTGTCCCCTATCATTACATAATATCCTCTGTTATTATAATATACAGTGCCCCTTATATTACATAATGAACTCTGTTATTATAATATACAGAGCCCCCTATCATTACATAATGTCCTCTGTTATTATAATATACAGTGCCCCTTATATTACATAATGTCCTCTGTTATTATAATATACAGTGCCCCCAATCATTACATAATGTCCTCTGTTATTATAATATACAGTGCCTCCTATCATTACATAATGTCCTCTGTTATTATAATATACAGTGCCCCTTATATTACATAATGTCCTCTGTTATTATAATATAAAGTGCCCCTTATATTACATAATGTCCTCTGTTATTATAATATACAGTACCCCCTATCATTATATAATGTCCTCTTTTATTATAATATACAGTGCCCCTATCAATACATAATGTCCTCTGTTATTATAATATACAGTGCCCCCTATCATTACATAATGCTTCTGATATTATAATATGCAGTGCCCCCTATCATTATATAATGTCCTCTGTTATTATAATATACAGTGCCCTTTATATTACATAATGTCCTCTGTTATTATAATATACAGTGCCCCTTATATTACATAATGTCTTCTGTTATTATAATATGCAGTGCCCCTTATATTACATAATGTCCTCTGCTATTATAATATACAGTGCCCCTTATATTACATAATGTCCTCTGTTATTATAATATACAGTGCCCCTTATATAACATAATGTCCTCTGTTATTATAATATACAGTGCCATTTATATTACATAATGTCCTCTGTTATTATAATATACAGTGCCCCCTATCATTACATAATGTCCTCTGTTATTATAATATACAGTGCCCCCTATCATTACATAATGTCCTCTGTTATTATAATATACAGTGCCCCTTATATTACATAATGTCCTCTGTTATTATAATATACAGTGCCCCCTATCATTACATAATGAACTCTGTTATTATAATATACAGTGCCCCTTATATTACATAATGTCTTCTGTTATTAAAATATACAGTGCCCCCTATCATTACATAATGTCCTCTGATATTATAATATACAGTGCCCCCTATCATTATATAATGTCCTCTGTTATTATAATATACAGTGCCCTTTATATTACATAATGTCCTCTGTTATTATAATATACAGTGCCCCTTATATTACATAATGTCTTCTGTTATTATAATATACAGTGTCCCCTATCATTACATAATATCCTCTGTTATTATAATATACAGTGCCCCTTATATTACATAATGTCCTCTGTTATTATAATATACAGTGCCCCCTATCATTACATAATGTCCTCTGTTATTATAATATACAGTGCCCCTTATATTACATAATGTCCTCTATTATTATAATATACAGTGCCCCCTATCATTATATAATGTCCTCTCTTATTATAATATACAGTGCCCCCAATCATTACATAATGTCCTCTGTTATTATAATATACAGTGCCCCCTATCATTACATAATGTCCTCTGTTATTATAATATACAGTGCCCCTTATATTACATAATGTCCTCTGTTATTATAATATAAAGTGCCCCTTATATTACATAATGTCCTCTGTTATTATAATATACAGTGCCCCCTATCATTATATAATGTCCTCTTTTATTATAATATACAGTGCCCCTATCAATACATAATGTCCTCTGTTATTATAATATACAGTGCCCCCTATCATTACATAATGTCCTCTGATATTATAATATACAGTGCCCCCTATCATTATATAATGTCCTCTGTTATTATAATATACAGTGCCCTTTATATTACATAATGTCCTCTGTTATTATAATATACAGTGCCCCTTATATTACATAATGTCCTCTGTTATTATAATATACAGTGCTCCTTATATTACATAATGTCCTCTGTTATTATAATATACAGTGCCCCTTATATAACATAATGTCCTCTGTTATTATAATATACAGTGCCACTTATATTACATAATGTCCTCTGTTATTATAATATACAGTGCCCCCTATCATTACATAATGTCCTCTGTTATTATAATATACAGTGCCCCTTATATTACATAATGTCCTCTGTTATTATAATATACAGTGCCCCCTATCATTACATAATGAACTCTGTTATTATAATATACAGTGCCCCTTATATTACATAATGTCTTCTGTTATTAAAATATACAGTGCCCCCTATCATTACATAATGTCCTCTGATATTATAATATACAGTGCCCCCTATCATTATATAATGTCCTCTGTTATTATAATATACAGTGCCCTTTATATTACATAATGTCCTCTGTTATTATAATATACAGTGCCCCTTATATTACATAATGTCTTCTGTTATTATAATATACAGTGTCCCCTATCATTACATAATATCCTCTGTTATTATAATATACAGTGCCCCTTATATTACATAATGTCCTCTGTTATTATAATATACAGTGCCCCCTATCATTACATAATGTCCTCTGTTATTATAATATACAGTGCCCCTTATATTACATAATGTCCTCTATTATTATAATATACAGTGCCCCCTATCATTATATAATGTCCTCTCTTATTATAATATACAGTGCCCCCAATCATTACATAATGTCCTCTGTTATTATAATATACAGTGCCCCCTATCATTACATAATGTCCTCTGTTATTATAATATACAGTGCCCCTTATATTACATAATGTCCTCTGTTATTATAATATAAAGTGCCCCTTATATTACATAATGTCCTCTGTTATTATAATATACAGTGCCCCCTATCATTATATAATGTCCTCTTTTATTATAATATACAGTGCCCCTATCAATACATAATGTCCTCTGTTATTATAATATACAGTGCCCCCTATCATTACATAATGTCCTCTGATATTATAATATACAGTGCCCCCTATCATTATATAATGTCCTCTGTTATTATAATATACAGTGCCCTTTATATTACATAATGTCCTCTGTTATTATAATATAAAGTGCCCCTTATATTACATAATGTCCTCTGTTATTATAATATACAGTGCTCCTTATATTACATAATGTCCTCTGTTATTATAATATACAGTGCCCCTTATATAACATAATGTCCTCTGTTATTATAATATACAGTGCCACTTATATTACATAATGTCCTCTGTTATTATAATATACAGTGCCCCCTATCATTACATAATGTCCTCTGTTATTATAATATACAGTGCCCCCTATCATTACATAATGTCCTCTGTTATTATAATATACAGTGCCCCTTATATTACATAATGTCCTCTGTTGTTATAATATACAGTGCCCCCTATCATTACATAATGTCCTCTGATATTATAATATACAGTGCCCCCTATCATTACATAATGTCCTCTGTTATTATAATATACAGTGCCCCTTATATTACATAATGTCCTCTGTTATTATAATATACAGTGCCCCTTATATTACATAATGTCCTCTGTTATTATAATATACAGTGCCCCTTATATTTCATAATGTCCTCTGTTATTATAATATACAGTGCCCCCTATCATTATATAATGTCCTCTGTTATTATAATATACAGTGCCCCCTATCATTACATAATGTCCTCTGTTATTATAATATACAGTGCCCCTTATATTACATAATGTCCTCTGTTATTATAATATACAGTGCCCCCTATTATTATATAATGTCCTCTCTTATTATAATATACAGTGTCCCCTATCATTACATAATATCCTCTGTTATTATAATATACAGTGCCCCTTATATTACATAATGTCCTCTGTTATTATAATATACAGTGCCCACTATCATTACATAATGTGCTCTGTTATTATAATATACAGTGCCCCCAATCATTACATAATGTCCTCTATTATTATAATATACAGTGCCCCCTATCATTATATAATGTCCTCTCTTATTATAATATACAGTGCCCCCAATCATTACATAATGTCCTCTGTTATTATAATATACAGGGCCCCCTATCATTACATACTGTCCTCTGTTATTATAATATACAGTGCCCCTTATATTACATAATGTCCTCTGTTATTATAATATAAAGTGCCCCTTATATTACATAATGTCCTCTGTTATTATAATATACAGTGCCCCCTATCATTACATAATGTCCTCTGTTATTATAATATACAGTGCCCCTTATATTACATAATGTCCTCTGTTATTATAATATACAGTGCCCCCTATAATTATATAATGTCCTCTCTTATTATAATATACAGTGTCCCCTATGATTACATAATGTCCTCTCTTATTATAATATACAGTGCCCCTTATATTACATAATGTCCTCTGTTATTATAATATACAGTGCCCCCTATCATTACATAATGTCCTCTGTTATTATAATATACAGTGCCCCTTATATTACATAATGTCCTCTATTATTATAATATACAGTGCCCCCTATCATTATATAATGTCCTCTCTTATTATAATATACAGTGCCCCCAATCATTACATAATGTCCTCTGTTATTATAATATACAGTGCCCCCTATCATTACATAATGTCCTCTGTTATTATAATATACAGTGCCCCTTATATTACATAATGTCCTCTGTTATTATAATATAAAGTGCCCCCTATCATTACATAATGTCCTCTGTTATTATAATATACAGTGCCCCTTATATTACATAATGTCCTCTGTTATTATAATATACAGTGCCCCCTATAATTATATAATGTCCTCTCTTATTATAATATACAGTGCCCCCTATCATTACATAATGTCCTTTCTTATTATAATATACAGTGCCCCTTATATTACATAATGTCATCTGTTATTATAATATACAGTGCCCCTTATATTACATAATGTCCTCTGTTATTATAATATACAGTGCCCCCTATCATTACATAATGTCCTCTGTTATTATAATATACAGTGCCCCTTATATTACATAATGTCCTCTGTTATTTTAATATACAGTGCCCCTTATATTACATAATGTCCTCTGTTATTATAATATACAGTGCCCCCTATCATTACATAATGTCCTCTGTTATTATAATATACAGTGCCCCTTATATTACATAATGTCCTCTGTTATTATAATATACAGTGCCCCCTATCATTATATAATGTCCTCTCTTATTATAATATACAGTGCCCCTTATATTACATAATGTCCTCTATTATTATAATATACAGTGCCCCCAATTAATACATAATGTCCTCTGTTATTATAATATACAGTGCCCCCTATCATTACATAATGTCCTCTGTTATTATAATATACAGTGCCCCTTATATTACATAATGTCCTCTGTTATTATAATATACAGTGCCCCTTATATTACATAATGTCCTCTGATATTATAATATACAGTGCCCCCTATCATTATATAATGTCCTCTGTTATTATAATATACAGTGCCCCTTATATTACATAATGTCCTCTGTTATTATAATATACAGTGCCCCATATATTACATAATGTCCTCTGTTATTATAATATACAGTGCCCCCTATCAATATATAATGTCCTCTCTTATTATAATATACAGTGCCCCTATCAATACATAATGTCCTTTGTTATTATAATATACAGTGCCCCCTATCATTACATAATGTCCTTTGTTATTATAATATACAGTGCCCCTTATATTACATAATTTCCTCTGTTATTATAATATACAGTGCCCCCTATCATTATATAATGTCCTCTTTTATTATAATATACAGTGCCCCTATCAATACATAATGTCCTCTGTTATTATAATATACAGTGTCCCCTATCATTACATAATGTCCTCTGATATTATAATATACAGTGCCCCCTATCTTTACATAATGTCCTCTGTTATTATAATATACAGTGCCCTATATATTACATAATGTCCTCTGTTATTATAATATACAGTGCCCCTTATATTACATAATGTCTTCTGTTATTATAATATACAGTGCCCCTTATATTACATAATGTCCTCTGTTATTATAATATGCAGTGCCCCTTATATTACATAATGTCCTCTGTTATTATAATATACAGTGCCCCTTATATAACATAATGTCCTCTGTTATTATAATATACAGTGCCACTTATATTACATAATGTCCTCTGTTATTATAATATACAGTGCCCCCTATCATTACATAATGTCCTCTGTTATTATAATATACAGTGCCCCCTATCATTACATAATGTCCTCTGTTATTATAATATACAGTGCCCCCTATCATTACATAATGTCATCTGTTATTATAATATACAGTGCCCCTTATATTACATAATGTCCTCTGTTATTATAATATACAGTGCCCCCTATCATTACATAATGTCCTCTGTTATTATAATATACAGTGCCCCCTATCATTACATAATGTCCTCTGTTATTATAATATACAGTGCCCCTTATATTACATAATGTCCTCTGTTATTATAATATACATTGCCCTTTATATTACATAATGTCCTCTGTTATTATAATATACAGTGCCCCTTATATTACATAATGTCCTCTGTTATTATAATATACAGTGCCCCCTATCATTACATAATGTCCTCTGTTATTATAATATAGGGTGCCCCTTATATTACATAATGTCCTCTGTTATTATAATATACAGTGCCCCCTATCATTATATAATGTCCTCTGTTATTATAATATACAGTGTCCCCTATCATTACATAATGTCCTCTCTTATTATAATATACAGTGTCCCCTATCATTACATAATATCCTCTGTTATTATAATATACAGTGCCCCCTATCATGACATAATGTCCTCTGTTATTATAATATACAGTGCCCCTTATATTACATAATGTCCTCTATTATTATAATATACAGTGCCCCCTATCATTATATAATGTCCTCTGTTATTATAATATAAAGTGCCCCTTATATTACATAATGTCCTCTGTTATTATAATATACAGTGCCCCCTATCATTACATAATGTCCTCTGTTATTATAATATACAGTGCCCCTTATATTACATAATGTCCTCTATTATTATAATATACAGTGCCCCCTATCATTATATAATGTCCTCTCTTATTATAATATACAGTGCCCCCCATCATTACATAATGTCCTCTGTTATTATAATATACAGTGCCCCCTATCATTACATAATGTCATCTGTTATTATAATATACAGTGCCCCTTATATTACATAATGTCCTCTGTTATTATAATATACAGTGCCCCTATCAATACATAATGTCCTCTGTTATTATAATATACAGTGCCCCCTATCATAACATAATGTCCTCTGATATTATAATATACAGTGCCCCCTATCATTATATAATGTCCTCTCTTATTATAATATACAGTGCCCCCTATCATTACATAATGTCCTCTGTTATTATAATATACAGTGCCCCTTATATTACATAATGTCTTCTGTTATTATAATATACAGTGCCCCCTATCATTATATAATGTCCTCTGTTAATATAATATACAGTGCCCTTTATATTACATAATGTCCTCTGTTATTATAATATACAGTGCCCCTTATATTACATAATGTCCTCTGTTATTATAATATACAGTGCCCCCTATCATTACATAATGTCCTCTGTTATTATAATATACAGTGCCCCTTATATTACATAATGTCCTCTGTTATTATAATATACAGTGCCCCCTATCATTATATAATGTCCTCTCTTATTATAATATACAGTGTCCCCTATCATTACATAATATCCTCTGTTATTATAATATACAGTGCCCCTTATATTACATAATGTCCTCTGTTATTATAATATACAGTGCCCCTTATATTACATAATGTCCTCTGTTATTATAATATACAGTGCCCCTTATATTACATAATGTCCTCTGTTATTATAATATACAGTGTCCCTTATATTACATAATGTCCTCTGTTATTATAATATACAGTGCCCCCTATCATTATATAATGTCCTCTCTTATTATAATATACAGTGTCCCCTATCATTACATAATATCCTCTGTTATTATAATATACAGTGCCCCTTATATTACATAATGTCCTCTGTTATTATAATATACAGTGCCCACTATCATTACATAATGTCCTCTGTTATTATAATATACAGTGCCCCCAATCATTACATAATGTCCTCTATTATTATAATATACAGTGCCCCCTATCATTATATAATGTCCTCTCTTATTATAATATACAGTGCCCCCAATCATTACATAATGTCCTCTGTTATTATAATATACAGTGCCCCCTATCATTACATAATGTCCTCTGTTATTATAATATACAGTGCCCCTTATATTACATAATGTCCTCTGTTATTATAATATAAAGTGCCCCTTATATTACATAATGTCCTCTGTTATTATAATATACAGTGCCCCCTATCATTACATAATGTCCTCTGTTATTATAATATACAGTGCCCCTTATATTACATAATGTCCTCTGTTATTATAATATACAGTGCCCCCTATCATTATATAATGTCCTCTCTTATTATAATATACAGTGCCCCCTATCATTACATAATGTCCTCTGTTATTATAATATACAGTGCCCCTTATATTACATAATGTCCTCTTTTATTATAATATACAGTGCCCCCAATTAATACATAATGTCCTCTGTTATTATAATATACAGTGCCCCCTATCATTACATAATGTCCTCTGTTATTATAGTATACAGTGCCCCTTATATTACATAATGTCCTCTGTTATTATAATATACAGTGCCCCCTATAATTATATAATGTCCTCTCTTATTATAATATACAGTGTCCCCTATCATTACATAATGTCCTCTCTTATTATAATATACAGTGCCCCTTATATTACATAATGTCCTCTGTTATTATAATATACAGTGCCCCCTATCATTACATAATGTCCTCTGTTATTATAATATACAGTGCCCCCTATCATTACATAATGTCCTCTGTTATTATAATATACAGTGCCCCTTATATTACATAATGTCCTCTGTTATTATAATATAAAGTGCCCCCTATCATTACATAATGTCCTCTGTTATTATAATATACAGTGCCCCTTATATTACATAATGTCCTCTCTTATTATAATATACAGTGCCCCCTATAATTATATAATGTCCTCTCTTATTATAATATACAGTGCCCCCTATCATTACATAATGTCCTTTCTTATTATAATATACAGTGCCCCTTATATTACATAATGTCCTCTGTTATTATAATATACAGTGCCCCTTATATTACATGATGTCCTCTGATATTATAATATACAGTGCCCCCTATCATTATATAATGTCCTCTGTTATTATAATATACAGTGCCCCTTATATTACATAATGTCCTCTGTTATTATAATATACAGTGCCCCCTATCATTACATAATGTCCTCTGTTATTATAATATACAGTGCCCCTTATATTACATAATGTCCTCTGTTATTTTAATATACAGTGCCCCTTATATTACATAATGTCCTCTGTTATTATAATATACAGTGCCCCCTATCATTACATAATGTCCTCTGTTATTATAATATACAGTGCCCCTTATATTACATAATGTCCTCTATTATTATAATATACAGTGCCCCCAATTAATACATAATGTCCTCTGTTATTATAATATACAGTGCCCCCTATCATTACATAATGTCCTCTGTTATTATAATATACAGTGCCCCTTATATTACATAATGTCCTCTGTTATTATAATATACAGTGCCCCTTATATTACATAATGTCCTCTGATATTATAATATACAGTGCCCCCTATCATTATATAATGTCCTCTGTTATTATAATATACAGTGCCCCTTATATTACATAATGTCCTCTGTTATTATAATATACAGTGCCCCATATATTACATAATGTCCTCTGTTATTATGATATACAGTGCCCCATATATTACATAATGTCCTCTGTTATTATAATATACAGTGCCCACTATCATTACATAATGTCCTCTGTTATTATAATATACAGTGCCCCTTATAATACATAATTTCCTCTGTAATTATAATATACAGTGCCCCCTATCAATATATAATGTCCTCTCTTATTATAATATACAGTGCCCCTATCAATACATAATGTCCTTTGTTATTATAATATACAGTGCCCCCTATCATTACATAATGTCCTTTGTTATTATAATATACAGTGCCCCTTATATTACATAATTTCCTCTGTTATTATAATATACAGTGCCCCCTATCATTATATAATGTCCTCTTTTATTATAATATACAGTGCCCCTATCAATACATAATGTCCTCTGTTATTATAATATACAGTGTCCCCTATCATTACATAATGTCCTCTGTTATTATAATATACAGTGCCCCTTATATTACATAATGTCCTCTGTTATTATAATATACAGTGCCCCTTATATTACATAATGTCCTCTGTTATTTTAATATACAGTGCCCCCTATCATTATATAATGTCCTCTCTTATTATAATATACAGTGTCCCCTATCATTACATAATATCCTCTGTTATTATAATATACAGTGCCCCCTATCATTACATAATGTCCTCTGTTATTATAATATACAGTGCCCCTTATATTACATAATGTCCTCTATTATTATAATATACAGTGCCCCCTATCATTATATAATGTCCTCTGTTATTATAATATACAGTGCCCTATATATTACATAATGTCCTCTGTTATTATAATATACAGTGCCCCTTATATTACATAATGTCTTCTGTTATTATAATATACAGTGCCCCTTATATTACATAATGTCCTCTGTTATTATAATATGCAGTGCCCCTTATATTACATAATGTCCTCTGTTATTATAATATACAGTGCCCCTTATATAACATAATGTCCTCTGTTATTATAATATACAGTGCCACTTATATTACATAATGTCCTCTGTTATTATAATATACAGTGCCCCCTATCATTACATAATGTCCTCTGTTATTATAATATACAGTGCCCCCTATCATTACATAATGTCCTCTGTTATTATAATATACAGTGCCCCCTATCATTACATAATGTCCTCTGTTATTATAATATACAGTGCCCCTTATATTACATAATGTCCTCTGTTAATATAATATACAGTGCCCCCTATCATTACATAATGTCCTCTGTTATTATAATATACAGTGCCCCCTATCATTACATAATGTCCTCTGTTATTATAATATACAGTGCCCCTTATATTACATAATGTCCTATGTTATTATAATATACAGTGCCCCCTATCATTACATAATGTCCTCTGTTATTATAATATAGGGTGCCCCTTATATTACATAATGTCCTCTGTTATTATAATATACAGTGCCCCCTATCATTATATAATGTCCTCTGTTATTATAATATACAGTGTCCCCTAACATTACATAATGTCCTCTGTTATTATAATATACAGTGTCCCCTATCATTACATAATATCCTCTGTTATTATAATATACAGTGCCCCCTATCATTACATAATGTCCTCTGTTATTATAATATACAGTGCCCCTTATATTACATAATGTCCTCTGTTATTATAATATACAGTGCCCCCTATCATTATATAATGTCCTCTCTTATTATAATATACAGTGCCCCCCATCATTACATAATGTCCTCTGTTATTATAATATACAGTGCCCCTTATATTACATAATGTCCTCTATTAATATAATATACAGTGCCCCCTATCATTACATAATGTCCTCTGTTATTATAATATACAGTGCCCCTTATATTACATAATGTCCTCTATTATTATAATATACAGTGCCCCCTATCATTATACAGTCCTATCAAAAAGTTTGGGCACCCCTATTAATCTTAATCATTTTTTGTTCTAAATATTTTGGTGTTTGCAACAGCCATTTCAGTTTGATATATCTAATAACTGATGGACACAGTAATATTTCAGGATTGAAATGAGGTTTATTGTACTAACAGAAAATGTGCAATATGCATTAAACCAAAATTTGACCGGTGCAAAAGTATGGGCACCTCAACAGAAAAGTGACATTAATATTTAGTAGATCCTCCTTTTGCAAAGATAACAGCCTCTAGTCGCTTCCTGTAGCTTTTAATCAGTTCCTGGATCCTGGATAAAGGTATTTTGGACAAACAATTCAAGTTCAGTTAAGTTAGATGGTCGCCGAGCATGGACAGCCCGCTTCAAATCATCCCACAGATGTTCAATGATATTCAGGTCTGGGGACTGGGATGGCCATTCCAGAACATTGTAATTGTTCCTCTGCATGAATGCCTGAGGATTTGGAGCGGTGTTTTGGATCATTGTCTTGCTGAAATATCCATCCCCGGCGTAACTTCAACTTCGTCACTGATTCTTGAACATTATTCTCAAGAATCTGCTGATACTGAGTGGAATCCATGCGACTCTCAACTTTAACAAGATTCCCGATGCCGGCATTGGCCACACAGCCCCAAAGCATGATGGAACCTCCACCAAATTTTACAGTGGGTAGCATGTGTTTTTCTTGGAATGCTGTTTCTTTTTGGACGCCATGCATAACGCCTTTTTTTATAACCAAACAACTCAATTTTTGTTTCCAAAATGAAGCTGCCTTGTCCAAATGTGCTTTTTCATACCTCAGGCAACTCTATTTGTGGCGTACGTGCAGAAACGGCTTCTTTCTCATCACTCTCCCATACAGCTTCTATTTGTGCAAAGTGCGCTGTATAGTTGACCGATGCACAGTGACACCATCTGCAGCAAGATGATGCTGCAGCTCTTTGGAGGTGGTCTGTGGATTGTCCTTGACTGTTCTCACCATTCTTCTTCTCTGCCTTTCTGATATTTTTCTTGGCCTGCCACTTCTGGGCTTAACAAGAACTGTCCCTGTGGTCTTCCATTTCCTTACTATGTTCCTCACAGTGGAAACTGACAGGTTAAATCTCTGAGACAACTTTTTGTATCCTTCCCCTGAACAACTATGTTGAACAATCTTTGTTTTCAGATCATTTGAGAGTTGTTTTGAGTAGCCCATGATGCCACTCTTCAGAGGAGATTCAAATAGGAGATCAACTTGCAATTGGGCACCTTAAATACCTTTTCTTATGATTGGATACATCTGGCTATGAAGTTCAAAGCTCACTGAGGTTACAAAACCAATTTTGTGCTTCAGTAAGTCAGTAAAAAGTAGTTAGGGGAATTCAAATCAATAAAATGATAAGGGTGCCCATACTTTTGCACCGGTCAAATTTTGGTTTAATGCATATTGCACATTTTCTGTTAGTACAATAAACCTCATTTCAATCCTGAAATATTACTGTGTCCATCAGTTATTAGATATATCAAACTGAAATGGCTGTTGCAAACACCAAAATATTTAGAACAAAAAATGATTAAGATTAATAGGGGTGCCCAAACTTTTTCATAGGACTGTATAATGTCCTCTCTTATTATAATATACAGTGCCCCCAATTATTACATAATGTCCTCTGTTATTATAATATACAGTGCCCCCTATCATTACATAATGTCATCTGTTATTATAATATACAGTGCCCCTTATATTACATAATGCCCTCTGTTATTATAATATACAGTGCCCCTATCAATACATAATGTCCTCTGTTATTATAATATACAGTGCCCCCTATCATAACATAATGTCCTCTGATATTATAATATACAGTGCCCCCTATCATTATATAATGTCCTCTCTTATTATAATATACAGTGCCCCCTATCATTACATAATGTCCTCTGTTATTATAATATACAGTGCCCCTTATATTACATAATGTCTTCTGTTATTATAATATATAGTGCCCCCTATCATTATATAATGTCCTCTGTTAATATAATATACAGTGCCCTTTATATTACATAATGTCCTCTGTTATTATAATATACAGTGCCCCTTATATTACATAATGTCCTCTGTTATTATAATATACAGTGCCCCCTATCATTACATAATGTCCTCTGTTATTATAATATACAGTGCCCCTTATATTACATAATGTCCTCTGTTATTATAATATACAGTGCCCCCTATCATTATATAATGTCCTCTCTTATTATAATATACAGTGTCCCCTATCATTACATAATGTCCTCTGTTATTATAATATACAGTGCCCCTTATATTACATAATGTCCTCTATTATTATAATATACAGTGCCCCCTATCATTATATAATGTCCTCTCTTATTATAATATACAGTGCCCCCAATCATTACATAATGTCCTCTGTTATTATAATATACAGTGCCCCCTATCATTACATAATGTCCTCTGTTATTATAATATACAGTGCCCCTTATATTACATAATGTCCTCTGTTATTATAATATACAGTGCCCCCTATCATTATATAATGTCCTCTCTTATTATAATATACAGTGCCCCCTATCATTACATAATGTCCTCTGTTATTATAATATACAGTGCCCCTTATATTACATAATGTCCTCTATTATTATAATATACAGTGCCCCCAATTAATACATAATGTCCTCTGTTATTATAATATACAGTGCTCCCTATCATTACATAATGTCCTCTGTTATTATAATATACAGTGCCCCTTATATTACATAATGTCCTCTGTTATTATAATATACAGTGCCCCTTATATTACATAATGTCCTCTGTTATTATAATATACAGTGCCCCCTATCATTACATAATGTCCTCTCTTATTATATTATACAGTGCCCCTTATATTACATACTGTCCTCTCTTATTATAATATACAGTGCCCCCTATCATTACATAATGTCCTCTCTTATTATAATATACAGTGCCCCTTATATTACATAATGTCTTCTGTTATTATAATATACAGTGCCCCCTATCATTATATAATGTCCTCTGTTAATATAATATACAGTGCCCTTTATATTACATAATGTCCTCTGTTATTATAATATACAGTGCCACTTATATTACATAATGTCCTCTGTTATTATAATATACAGTGCCCCCTATCATTACATAATGTCCTCTGTTATTATAATATACAGTGCCCCCTATCATTACCTAATGTCCTCTGTTATTAAAATATACAGTGCCCCCCTTATCATTACATAATGTCCTCTGTTATTATAATATACAGTGCCCCTTATATTACATAATGTCCTCTGTTATTATAATATACAGTGCCCCCTATCATTATATAATGTCCTCTCTTATTATAATATACAGTGCCCCTTATATTACATAATGTCCTCTATTATAATAATATACAGTGCCCCCTATCATTATATAATGTCCTCTCTTATTATAATATACAGTGCCCCCAATTATTACATAATGTCCTCTGTTATTATAATATACAGTGCCCCCTATCATTACATAATGTCCTATGTTATTATAATATACAGTGCCCCTTATATTACATAATGTCCTCTGTTATTATAATATACAGTGCCCCTTACATTACATAATGTCCTCTGTTATTATAATATACAGTGCCACTTATATTACATAATGTCCTCTGTTATTATAATATACAGTGCACCCTATCATTACATAATGTCCTCTGTTATTATAATATACAGTGCCCCTTATATTACATAATGTCCTCTGTTATTATAATATACAGTGCCCCCTATCATTACATAATATCCTCTGTTATTATCATATACAGTGCCCCCTATCATTACATAATGTCCTCTGTTATTATAATATACAGTGCCCCCTATCATAACATAATGTCCTCTGATATTATAATATACAGTGCCCCCTATCATTATATAATGTCCTCTCTTATTATAATATACAGTGCCCCCTATCATTACATAATGTCCTCTGTTATTATAATATACAGTGCCCCTTATATTACATAATGTCCTCTATTATTATAATATACAGTGCCCCCTATCATTATATAATGTCCTCTCTTATTATAATATACAGTGCCCCCAATTATTACATAATGTCATCTGTTATTATAATATACAGTGCCCCTTATATTACATAATTTCCTCTATTATTATAATATACAGTGCCCCCTATCATTATATAATGTCCTCTCTTATTATAATATACAGTGCCCCTATCAATACATAATGTCCTCTGTTATTATAATATACAGTGCCCCCTATCATAACATAATGTCCTCTGATATTATAATATACAGTGCCCCCTATTATTATATAATGTCCTCTCTTATTATAATATACAGTGCCCCCAATTATTACATAATGTCCTCTGTTATTATAATATACAGTGCCCCCTATTATTACATAATGTCCTCTGTTATTATAATATACAGTGCCCCTTATATTACATAATGTCCTCTGTTATTATAATATACAGTGCCCCTTACATTACATAATGTCCTCTGTTATTATAATATACAGTGCCCCTTATATAACATAATGTCCTCTGTTATTATAATATACAGTGCCACTTATATTACATAATGTCCTCTGTTATTATAATATACAGTGCCCCTTATATTACATAATGTCCTCTATTATTATAATATACAGTGCCCCCTATCATTATATAATGTCCTCTCTTATTATAATATACAGTGCCCCCAATTATTACATAATGTCCTCTGTTATTATAATATACAGTGCCCCCTATTATTACATAATGTCCTCTGTTATTATAATATACAGTGCCCCTTATATTACATAATGTCCTCTGTTATTATAATATACAGTGCCCCTTACATTACATAATGTCCTCTGTTATTATAATATACAGTGCCCCTTATATAACATAATGTCCTCTGTTATTATAATATACAGTGCCCCTTATATAACATAATGTCCTCTCTTATTATAATATACAGTGCCCCCAATTATTACATAATGTCCTCTGTTATTATAATATACAGTGCCCCTATCAATACATAATGTCCTCTGTTATTATAATATACAGTGCCCCTTATATTACATAATGTCCTCTGTTATTATAATATACAGTGCCCCTATCAATACATAATGTCCTCTGTTATTATAATATACAGTGCCCCCTATCATTACATAATGTCCTCTGTTATTATAATATACAGTGCCCCTTATATTACATAATGTCCTCTGTTATTATAATATACAGTGCCCCCAATTATTACATAATGTCATCTGTTATTATAATATACAGTGCCCCTTATATTACATAATTTCCTCTATTATTATAATATACAGTGCCCCCTATCATTATATAATGTCCTCTCTTATTATAATATACAGTGCCCCAATCAATACATAATGTCCTCTGTTATTATAATATACAGTGCCCCCTATCATAACATAATGTCCTCTGATATTATAATATACAGTGCCCCCTATTATTATATAATGTCCTCTCTTATTATAATATACAGTGCCCCCAATTATTACATAATGTCCTCTGTTATTATAATATACAGTGCCCCCTATTATTACATAATGTCCTCTGTTATTATAATATACAGTGCCCCTTATATTACATAATGTCCTCTGTTATTATAATATACAGTGCCCCTTACATTACATAATGTCCTCTGTTATTATAATATACAGTGCCCCTTATATAACATAATGTCCTCTGTTATTATAATATACAGTGCCACTTATATTACATAATGTCCTCTGTTATTATAATATACAGTGCCCCCTATCATTACATAATGTCCTCTGTTATTATAATATACAGTGCACCCTATCATTACATAATGTCCTCTGTTATTATAATATACAGTGCCCCTTATATTACATAATGTCCTCTATTATTATAATATACAGTGCCCCCTATCATTATATAATGTCCTCTCTTATTATAATATACAGTGCCCCCAATTATTACATAATGTCCTCTGTTATTATAATATACAGTGCCCCCTATTATTACATAATGTCCTCTGTTATTATAATATACAGTGCCCCTTACATTACATAATGTCCTCTGTTATTATAATATACAGTGCCCCTTATATAACATAATGTCCTCTGTTATTATAATATACAGTGCCCCTTATATAACATAATGTCCTCTCTTATTATAATATACAGTGCCCCCAATTATTACATAATGTCCTCTGTTATTATAATATACAGTGCCCCTATCAATACATAATGTCCTCTGTTATTATAATATACAGTGCCCCTTATATTACATAATGTCCTCTGTTATTATAATATACAGTGCCCCTATCAATACATAATGTCCTCTGTTATTATAATATACAGTGCCCCCTATCATTACATAATGTCCTCTGTTATTATAATATACAGTGCCCCTTATATTACATAATGTCCTCTGTTATTATAATATACAGTGCCCCCTATCATTACATAATGTCCTCTGTTATTATAATATAGGGTGCCCCTTATATTACATAATGTCCTCTGTTATTATAATATACAGTGCCCCCTATCATTATATAATGTCCTCTGTTATTATAATATACAGTGTCCCCTAACATTACATAATGTCCTCTGTTATTATAATATACAGTGTCCCCTATCATTACATAATATCCTCTGTTATTATAATATACAGTGCCCCCTATCATTACATAATGTCCTCTGTTATTATAATATACAGTGCCCCTTATATTACATAATGTCCTCTGTTATTATAATATACAGTGCCCCCTATCATTATATAATGTCCTCTCTTATTATAATATACAGTGCCCCCCATCATTACATAATGTCCTCTGTTATTATAATATACAGTGCCCCTTATATTACATAATGTCCTCTATTAATATAATATACAGTGCCCCCTATCATTACATAATGTCCTCTGTTATTATAATATACAGTGCCCCTTATATTACATAATGTCCTCTATTATTATAATATACAGTGCCCCCTATCATTATATAATGTCCTCTCTTATTATAATATACAGTGCCCCCAATTATTACATAATGTCCTCTGTTATTATAATATACAGTGCCCCCTATCATTACATAATGTCATCTGTTATTATAATATACAGTGCCCCTTATATTACATAATGTCCTCTGTTATTATAATATACAGTGCCCCTATCAATACATAATGTCCTCTGTTATTATAATATACAGTGCCCCCTATCATAACATAATGTCCTCTGATATTATAATATACAGTGCCCCCTATCATTATATAATGTCCTCTCTTATTATAATATACAGTGCCCCCTATCATTACATAATGTCCTCTGTTATTATAATATACAGTGCCCCTTATATTACATAATGTCTTCTGTTATTATAATATATAGTGCCCCCTATCATTATATAATGTCCTCTGTTAATATAATATACAGTGCCCTTTATATTACATAATGTCCTCTGTTATTATAATATACAGTGCCCCTTATATTACATAATGTCCTCTGTTATTATAATATACAGTGCCCCCTATCATTACATAATGTCCTCTGTTATTATAATATACAGTGCCCCTTATATTACATAATGTCCTCTGTTATTATAATATACAGTGCCCCCTATCATTATATAATGTCCTCTCTTATTATAATATACAGTGTCCCCTATCATTACATAATGTCCTCTGTTATTATAATATACAGTGCCCCTTATATTACATAATGTCCTCTATTATTATAATATACAGTGCCCCCTATCATTATATAATGTCCTCTCTTATTATAATATACAGTGCCCCCAATCATTACATAATGTCCTCTGTTATTATAATATACAGTGCCCCCTATCATTACATAATGTCCTCTGTTATTATAATATACAGTGCCCCTTATATTACATAATGTCCTCTGTTATTATAATATACAGTGCCCCCTATCATTATATAATGTCCTCTCTTATTATAATATACAGTGCCCCCTATCATTACATAATGTCCTCTGTTATTATAATATACAGTGCCCCTTATATTACATAATGTCCTCTATTATTATAATATACAGTGCCCCCAATTAATACATAATGTCCTCTGTTATTATAATATACAGTGCTCCCTATCATTACATAATGTCCTCTGTTATTATAATATACAGTGCCCCTTATATTACATAATGTCCTCTGTTATTATAATATACAGTGCCCCCTATAATTATATAATGTCCTCTCTTATTATAATATACAGTGCCCCTTACATTACATAATGTCCTCTGTTATTATAATATACAGTGCCCCTTATATTACATAATGTCCTCTGTTATTATAATATACAGTGCCCCCTATCATTACATAATGTCCTCTCTTATTATATTATACAGTGCCCCTTATATTACATACTGTCCTCTCTTATTATAATATACAGTGCCCCCTATCATTACATAATGTCCTCTCTTATTATAATATACAGTGCCCCTTATATTACATAATGTCTTCTGTTATTATAATATACAGTGCCCCCTATCATTATATAATGTCCTCTGTTAATATAATATACAGTGCCCTTTATATTACATAATGTCCTCTGTTATTATAATATACAGTGCCACTTATATTACATAATGTCCTCTGTTATTATAATATACAGTGCCCCCTATCATTACATAATGTCCTCTGTTATTATAATATACAGTGCCCCCTATCATTACATAATGTCCTCTGTTATTAAAATATACAGTGCCCCCCTTATCATTACATAATGTCCTCTGTTATTATAATATACAGTGCCCCTTATATTACATAATGTCCTCTGTTATTATAATATACAGTGCCCCCTATCATTATATAATGTCCTCTCTTATTATAATATACAGTGCCCCTTATATTACATAATGTCCTCTATTATTATAATATACAGTGCCCCCTATCATTATATAATGTCCTCTCTTATTATAATATACAGTGCCCCCAATTATTACATAATGTCCTCTGTTATTATAATATACAGTTCCCCCTATCATTACATAATGTCCTATGTTATTATAATATACAGTGCCCCTTATATTACATAATGTCCTCTGTTATTATAATATACAGTGCCCCTTACATTACATAATGTCCTCTGTTATTATAATATACAGTGCCACTTATATTACATAATGTCCTCTGTTATTATAATATACAGTGCACCCTATCATTACATAATGTCCTCTGTTATTATAATATACAGTGCCCCTTATATTACATAATGTCCTCTGTTATTATAATATACAGTGCCCCCTATCATTACATAATATCCTCTGTTATTATAATATACAGTGCCCCCTATCATTACATAATGTCCTCTGTTATTATAATATACAGTGCCCCCTATCATAACATAATGTCCTCTGATATTATAATATACAGTGCCCCCTATCATTATATAATGTCCTCTCTTATTATAATATACAGTGCCCCCTATCATTACATAATGTCCTCTGTTATTATAATATACAGTGCCCCTTATATTACATAATGTCCTCTATTATTATAATATACAGTGCCCCCTATCATTATATAATGTCCTCTCTTATTATAATATACAGTGCCCCCAATTATTACATAATGTCATCTGTTATTATAATATACAGTGCCCCTTATATTACATAATTTCCTCTATTATTATAATATACAGTGCCCCCTATCATTATATAATGTCCTCTCTTATTATAATATACAGTGCCCCTATCAATACATAATGTCCTCTGTTATTATAATATACAGTGCCCCCTATCATAACATAATGTCCTCTGATATTATAATATACAGTGCCCCCTATTATTATATAATGTCCTCTCTTATTATAATATACAGTGCCCCCAATTATTACATAATGTCCTCTGTTATTATAATATACAGTGCCCCCTATTATTACATAATGTCCTCTGTTATTATAATATACAGTGCCCCTTATATTACATAATGTCCTCTGTTATTATAATATACAGTGCCCCTTACATTACATAATGTCCTCTGTTATTATAATATACAGTGCCCCTTATATAACATAATGTCCTCTGTTATTATAATATACAGTGCCACTTATATTACATAATGTCCTCTGTTATTATAATATACAGTGCCCCTTATATTACATAATGTCCTCTATTATTATAATATACAGTGCCCCCTATCATTATATAATGTCCTCTCTTATTATAATATACAGTGCCCCCAATTATTACATAATGTCCTCTGTTATTATAATATACAGTGCCCCCTATTATTACATAATGTCCTCTGTTATTATAATATACAGTGCCCCTTATATTACATAATGTCCTCTGTTATTATAATATACAGTGCCCCTTACATTACATAATGTCCTCTGTTATTATAATATACAGTGCCCCTTATATAACATAATGTCCTCTGTTATTATAATATACAGTGCCCCTTATATAACATAATGTCCTCTCTTATTATAATATACAGTGCCCCCAATTATTACATAATGTCCTCTGTTATTATAATATACAGTGCCCCTATCAATACATAATGTCCTCTGTTATTATAATATACAGTGCCCCTTATATTACATAATGTCCTCTGTTATTATAATATACAGTGCCCCTATCAATACATAATGTCCTCTGTTATTATAATATACAGTGCCCCCTATCATTACATAATGTCCTCTGTTATTATAATATACAGTGCCCCTTATATTACATAATGTCCTCTGTTATTATAATATACAGTGCCCCCAATTATTACATAATGTCATCTGTTATTATAATATACAGTGCCCCTTATATTACATAATTTCCTCTATTATTATAATATACAGTGCCCCCTATCATTATATAATGTCCTCTCTTATTATAATATACAGTGCCCCAATCAATACATAATGTCCTCTGTTATTATAATATACAGTGCCCCCTATCATAACATAATGTCCTCTGATATTATAATATACAGTGCCCCCTATTATTATATAATGTCCTCTCTTATTATAATATACAGTGCCCCCAATTATTACATAATGTCCTCTGTTATTATAATATACAGTGCCCCCTATTATTACATAATGTCCTCTGTTATTATAATATACAGTGCCCCTTATATTACATAATGTCCTCTGTTATTATAATATACAGTGCCCCTTACATTACATAATGTCCTCTGTTATTATAATATACAGTGCCCCTTATATAACATAATGTCCTCTGTTATTATAATATACAGTGCCACTTATATTACATAATGTCCTCTGTTATTATAATATACAGTGCCCCCTATCATTACATAATGTCCTCTGTTATTATAATATACAGTGCACCCTATCATTACATAATGTCCTCTGTTATTATAATATACAGTGCCCCTTATATTACATAATGTCCTCTATTATTATAATATACAGTGCCCCCTATCATTATATAATGTCCTCTCTTATTATAATATACAGTGCCCCCAATTATTACATAATGTCCTCTGTTATTATAATATACAGTGCCCCCTATTATTACATAATGTCCTCTGTTATTATAATATACAGTGCCCCTTACATTACATAATGTCCTCTGTTATTATAATATACAGTGCCCCTTATATAACATAATGTCCTCTGTTATTATAATATACAGTGCCCCTTATATAACATAATGTCCTCTCTTATTATAATATACAGTGCCCCCAATTATTACATAATGTCCTCTGTTATTATAATATACAGTGCCCCTATCAATACATAATGTCCTCTGTTATTATAATATACAGTGCCCCTTATATTACATAATGTCCTCTGTTATTATAATATACAGTGCCCCTATCAATACATAATGTCCTCTGTTATTATAATATACAGTGCCCCCTATCATTACATAATGTCCTCTGTTATTATAATATACAGTGCCCCTTATATTACATAATGTCCTCTGTTATTATAATATACAGTGCCCCCTATCATTACATAATGTCCTCTGTTATTATAATATAGGGTGCCCCTTATATTACATAATGTCCTCTGTTATTATAATATACAGTGCCCCCTATCATTATATAATGTCCTCTGTTATTATAATATACAGTGTCCCCTAACATTACATAATGTCCTCTGTTATTATAATATACAGTGTCCCCTATCATTACATAATATCCTCTGTTATTATAATATACAGTGCCCCCTATCATTACATAATGTCCTCTGTTATTATAATATACAGTGCCCCTTATATTACATAATGTCCTCTGTTATTATAATATACAGTGCCCCCTATCATTATATAATGTCCTCTCTTATTATAATATACAGTGCCCCCCATCATTACATAATGTCCTCTGTTATTATAATATACAGTGCCCCTTATATTACATAATGTCCTCTATTAATATAATATACAGTGCCCCCTATCATTACATAATGTCCTCTGTTATTATAATATACAGTGCCCCTTATATTACATAATGTCCTCTATTATTATAATATACAGTGCCCCCTATCATTATATAATGTCCTCTCTTATTATAATATACAGTGCCCCCAATTATTACATAATGTCCTCTGTTATTATAATATACAGTGCCCCCTATCATTACATAATGTCATCTGTTATTATAATAGACAGTGCCCCTTATATTACATAATGTCCTCTGTTATTATAATATACAGTGCCCCTATCAATACATAATGTCCTCTGTTATTATAATATACAGTGCCCCCTATCATAACATAATGTCCTCTGATATTATAATATACAGTGCCCCCTATCATTATATAATGTCCTCTCTTATTATAATATACAGTGCCCCCTATCATTACATAATGTCCTCTGTTATTATAATATACAGTGCCCCTTATATTACATAATGTCTTCTGTTATTATAATATATAGTGCCCCCTATCATTATATAATGTCCTCTGTTAATATAATATACAGTGCCCTTTATATTACATAATGTCCTCTGTTATTATAATATACAGTGCCCCTTATATTACATAATGTCCTCTGTTATTATAATATACAGTGCCCCCTATCATTACATAATGTCCTCTGTTATTATAATATACAGTGCCCCTTATATTACATAATGTCCTCTGTTATTATAATATACAGTGCCCCCTATCATTATATAATGTCCTCTCTTATTATAATATACAGTGTCCCCTATCATTACATAATGTCCTCTGTTATTATAATATACAGTGCCCCTTATATTACATAATGTCCTCTATTATTATAATATACAGTGCCCCCTATCATTATATAATGTCCTCTCTTATTATAATATACAGTGCCTCCAATCATTACATAATGTCCTCTGTTATTATAATATACAGTGCCCCCTATCATTACATAATGTCCTCTGTTATTATAATATACAGTGCCCCTTATATTACATAATGTCCTCTGTTATTATAATATACAGTGCCCCCTATCATTATATAATGTCCTCTCTTATTATAATATACAGTGCCCCCTATCATTACATAATGTCCTCTGTTATTATAATATACAGTGCCCCTTATATTACATAATGTCCTCTATTATTATAATATACAGTGCCCCCAATTAATACATAATGTCCTCTGTTATTATAATATACAGTGCTCCCTATCATTACATAATGTCCTCTGTTATTATAATATACAGTGCCCCTTATATTACATAATGTCCTCTGTTATTATAATATACAGTGCCCCCTATCATTATATAATGTCCTCTCTTATTATAATATACAGTGCCCCTTACATTACATAATGTCCTCTGTTATTATAATATACAGTGCCCCTTATATTACATAATGTCCTCTGTTATTATAATATACAGTGCCCCCTATCATTACATAATGTCCTCTCTTATTATATTATACAGTGCCCCTTATATTACATACTGTCCTCTCTTATTATAATATACAGTGCCCCCTATCATTACATAATGTCCTCTCTTATTATAATATACAGTGCCCCTTATATTACATAATGTCTTCTGTTATTATAATATACAGTGCCCCCTATCATTATATAATGTCCTCTGTTAATATAATATACAGTGCCCTTTATATTACATAATGTCCTCTGTTATTATAATATACAGTGCCACTTATATTACATAATGTCCTCTGTTATTATAATATACAGTGCCCCCTATCATTACATAATGTCCTCTGTTATTATAATATACAGTGCCCCCTATCATTACATAATGTCCTCTGTTATTAAAATATACAGTGCCCCCCTTATCATTACATAATGTCCTCTGTTATTATAATATACAGTGCCCCTTATATTACATAATGTCCTCTGTTATTATAATATACAGTGCCCCCTATCATTATATAATGTCCTCTCTTATTATAATATACAGTGCCCCTTATATTACATAATGTCCTCTATTATTATAATATACAGTGCCCCCTATCATTATATAATGTCCTCTCTTATTATAATATACAGTGCCCCCAATTATTACATAATGTCCTCTGTTATTATAATATACAGTTCCCCCTATCATTACATAATGTCCTATGTTATTATAATATACAGTGCCCCTTATATTACATAATGTCCTCTGTTATTATAATATACAGTGCCCCTTACATTACATAATGTCCTCTGTTATTATAATATACAGTGCCACTTATATTACATAATGTCCTCTGTTATTATAATATACAGTGCACCCTATCATTACATAATGTCCTCTGTTATTATAATATACAGTGCCCCTTATATTACATAATGTCCTCTGTTATTATAATATACAGTGCCCCCTATCATTACATAATATCCTCTGTTATTATAATATACAGTGCCCCCTATCATTACATAATGTCCTCTGTTATTATAATATACAGTGCCCCCTATCATAACATAATGTCCTCTGATATTATAATATACAGTGCCCCCTATCATTATATAATGTCCTCTCTTATTATAATATACAGTGCCCCCTATCATTACATAATGTCCTCTGTTATTATAATATACAGTGCCCCTTATATTACATAATGTCCTCTATTATTATAATATACAGTGCCCCCTATCATTATATAATGTCCTCTCTTATTATAATATACAGTGCCCCCAATTATTACATAATGTCATCTGTTATTATAATATACAGTGCCCCTTATATTACATAATTTCCTCTATTATTATAATATACAGTGCCCCCTATCATTATATAATGTCCTCTCTTATTATAATATACAGTGCCCCTATCAATACATAATGTCCTCTGTTATTATAATATACAGTGCCCCCTATCATAACATAATGTCCTCTGATATTATAATATACAGTGCCCCCTATTATTATATAATGTCCTCTCTTATTATAATATACAGTGCCCCCAATTATTACATAATGTCCTCTGTTATTATAATATACAGTGCCCCCTATTATTACATAATGTCCTCTGTTATTATAATATACAGTGCCCCTTATATTACATAATGTCCTCTGTTATTATAATATACAGTGCCCCTTACATTACATAATGTCCTCTGTTATTATAATATACAGTGCCCCTTATATAACATAATGTCCTCTGTTATTATAATATACAGTGCCACTTATATTACATAATGTCCTCTGTTATTATAATATACAGTGCCCCTTATATTACATAATGTCCTCTATTATTATAATATACAGTGCCCCCTATCATTATATAATGTCCTCTCTTATTATAATATACAGTGCCCCCAATTATTACATAATGTCCTCTGTTATTATAATATACAGTGCCCCCTATTATTACATAATGTCCTCTGTTATTATAATATACAGTGCCCCTTATATTACATAATGTCCTCTGTTATTATAATATACAGTGCCCCTTACATTACATAATGTCCTCTGTTATTATAATATACAGTGCCCCTTATATAACATAATGTCCTCTGTTATTATAATATACAGTGCCCCTTATATAACATAATGTCCTCTCTTATTATAATATACAGTGCCCCCAATTATTACATAATGTCCTCTGTTATTATAATATACAGTGCCCCTATCAATACATAATGTCCTCTGTTATTATAATATACAGTGCCCCTTATATTACATAATGTCCTCTGTTATTATAATATACAGTGCCCCTATCAATACATAATGTCCTCTGTTATTATAATATACAGTGCCCCCTATCATTACATAATGTCCTCTGTTATTATAATATACAGTGCCCCTTATATTACATAATGTCCTCTGTTATTATAATATACAGTGCCCCCAATTATTACATAATGTCATCTGTTATTATAATATACAGTGCCCCTTATATTACATAATTTCCTCTATTATTATAATATACAGTGCCCCCTATCATTATATAATGTCCTCTCTTATTATAATATACAGTGCCCCAATCAATACATAATGTCCTCTGTTATTATAATATACAGTGCCCCCTATCATAACATAATGTCCTCTGATATTATAATATACAGTGCCCCCTATTATTATATAATGTCCTCTCTTATTATAATATACAGTGCCCCCTATTATTACATAATGTCCTCTGTTATTATAATATACAGTGCCCCCTATTATTACATAATGTCCTCTGTTATTATAATATACAGTGCCCCTTATATTACATAATGTCCTCTGTTATTATAATATACAGTGCCCCTTACATTACATAATGTCCTCTGTTATTATAATATACAGTGCCCCTTATATAACATAATGTCCTCTGTTATTATAATATACAGTGCCACTTATATTACATAATGTCCTCTGTTATTATAATATACAGTGCCCCCTATCATTACATAATGTCCTCTGTTATTATAATATACAGTGCACCCTATCATTACATAATGTCCTCTGTTATTATAATATACAGTGCCCCTTATATTACATAATGTCCTCTATTATTATAATATACAGTGCCCCCTATCATTATATAATGTCCTCTCTTATTATAATATACAGTGCCCCCAATTATTACATAATGTCCTCTGTTATTATAATATACAGTGCCCCCTATTATTACATAATGTCCTCTGTTATTATAATATACAGTGCCCCTTACATTACATAATGTCCTCTGTTATTATAATATACAGTGCCCCTTATATAACATAATGTCCTCTGTTATTATAATATACAGTGCCCCTTATATAACATAATGTCCTCTCTTATTATAATATACAGTGCCCCCAATTATTACATAATGTCCTCTGTTATTATAATATACAGTGCCCCTATCAATACATAATGTCCTCTGTTATTATAATATACAGTGCCCCTTATATTACATAATGTCCTCTGTTATTATAATATACAGTGCCCCTATCAATACATAATGTCCTCTGTTATTATAATATACAGTGCCCCCTATCATTACATAATGTCCTCTGTTATTATAATATACAGTGCCCCTTATATTACATAATGTCCTCTGTTATTATAATATACAGTGCCCCCTATCATTACATAATGTCCTCTGTTATTATAATATAGGGTGCCCCTTATATTACATAATGTCCTCTGTTATTATAATATACAGTGCCCCCTATCATTATATAATGTCCTCTGTTATTATAATATACAGTGTCCCCTAACATTACATAATGTCCTCTGTTATTATAATATACAGTGTCCCCTATCATTACATAATATCCTCTGTTATTATAATATACAGTGCCCCCTATCATTACATAATGTCCTCTGTTATTATAATATACAGTGCCCCTTATATTACATAATGTCCTCTGTTATTATAATATACAGTGCCCCCTATCATTATATAATGTCCACTCTTATTATAATATACAGTGCCCCCCATCATTACATAATGTCCTCTGTTATTATAATATACAGTGCCCCTTATATTACATAATGTCCTCTATTAATATAATATACAGTGCCCCCTATCATTACATAATGTCCTCTGTTATTATAATATACAGTGCCCCTTATATTACATAATGTCCTCTATTATTATAATATACAGTGCCCCCTATCATTATATAATGTCCTCTCTTATTATAATATACAGTGCCCCCAATTATTACATAATGTCCTCTGTTATTATAATATACAGTGCCCCCTATCATTACATAATGTCATCTGTTATTATAATATACAGTGCCCCTTATATTACATAATGTCCTCTGTAATTATAATATACAGTGCCCCTATCAATACATAATGTCCTCTGTTATTATAATATACAGTGCCCCCTATCATAACATAATGTCCTCTGATATTATAATATACAGTGCCCCCTATCATTATATAATGTCCTCTCTTATTATAATATACAGTGCCCCCTATCATTACATAATGTCCTCTGTTATTATAATATACAGTGCCCCTTATATTACATAATGTCTTCTGTTATTATAATATATAGTGCCCCCTATCATTATATAATGTCCTCTGTTAATATAATATACAGTGCCCTTTATATTACATAATGTCCTCTGTTATTATAATATACAGTGCCCCTTATATTACATAATGTCCTCTGTTATTATAATATACAGTGCCCCCTATCATTACATAATGTCCTCTGTTATTATAATATACAGTGCCCCTTATATTACATAATGTCCTCTGTTATTATAATATACAGTGCCCCCTATCATTATATAATGTCCTCTCTTATTATAATATACAGTGTCCCCTATCATTACATAATGTCCTCTGTTATTATAATATACAGTGCCCCTTATATTACATAATGTCCTCTATTATTATAATATACAGTGCCCCCTATCATTATATAATGTCCTCTCTTATTATAATATACAGTGCCCCCAATCATTACATAATGTCCTCTGTTATTATAATATACAGTGCCCCCTATCATTACATAATGTCCTCTGTTATTATAATATACAGTGCCCCTTATATTACATAATGTCCTCTGTTATTATAATATACAGTGCCCCCTATCATTATATAATGTCCTCTCTTATTATAATATACAGTGCCCCCTATCATTACATAATGTCCTCTGTTATTATAATATACAGTGCCCCTTATATTACATAATGTCCTCTATTATTATAATATACAGTGCCCCCAATTAATACATAATGTCCTCTGTTATTATAATATACAGTGCTCCCTATCATTACATAATGTCCTCTGTTATTATAATATACAGTGCCCCTTATATTACATAATGTCCTCTGTTATTATAATATACAGTGCCCCCTATAATTATATAATGTCCTCTCTTATTATAATATACAGTGCCCCTTACATTACATAATGTCCTCTGTTATTATAATATACAGTGCCCCTTATATTACATAATGTCCTCTGTTATTATAATATACAGTGCCCCCTATCATTACATAATGTCCTCTCTTATTATATTATACAGTGCCCCTTATATTACATACTGTCCTCTCTTATTATAATATACAGTGCCCCCTATCATTACATAATGTCCTCTCTTATTATAATATACAGTGCCCCTTATATTACATAATGTCTTCTGTTATTATAATATACAGTGCCCCCTATCATTATATAATGTCCTCTGTTAATATAATATACAGTGCCCTTTATATTACATAATGTCCTCTGTTATTATAATATACAGTGCCACTTATATTACATAATGTCCTCTGTTATTATAATATACAGTGCCCCCTATCATTACATAATGTCCTCTGTTATTATAATATACAGTGCCCCCTATCATTACATAATGTCCTCTGTTATTAAAATATACAGTGCCCCCCTTATCATTACATAATGTCCTCTGTTATTATAATATACAGTGCCCCTTATATTACATAATGTCCTCTGTTATTATAATATACAGTGCCCCCTATCATTATATAATGTCCTCTCTTATTATAATATACAGTGCCCCTTATATTACATAATGTCCTCTATTATTATAATATACAGTGCCCCCTATCATTATATAATGTCCTCTCTTATTATAATATACAGTGCCCCCAATTATTACATAATGTCCTCTGTTATTATAATATACAGTTCCCCCTATCATTACATAATGTCCTATGTTATTATAATATACAGTGCCCCTTATATTACATAATGTCCTCTGTTATTATAATATACAGTGCCCCTTACATTACATAATGTCCTCTGTTATTATAATATACAGTGCCACTTATATTACATAATGTCCTCTGTTATTATAATATACAGTGCACCCTATCATTACATAATGTCCTCTGTTATTATAATATACAGTGCCCCTTATATTACATAATGTCCTCTGTTATTATAATATACAGTGCCCCCTATCATTACATAATATCCTCTGTTATTATAATATACAGTGCCCCCTATCATTACATAATGTCCTCTGTTATTATAATATACAGTGCCCCCTATCATAACATAATGTCCTCTGATATTATAATATACAGTGCCCCCTATCATTATATAATGTCCTCTCTTATTATAATATACAGTGCCCCCTATCATTACATAATGTCCTCTGTTATTATAATATACAGTGCCCCTTATATTACATAATGTCCTCTATTATTATAATATACAGTGCCCCCTATCATTATATAATGTCCTCTCTTATTATAATATACAGTGCCCCCAATTATTACATAATGTCATCTGTTATTATAATATACAGTGCCCCTTATATTACATAATTTCCTCTATTATTATAATATACAGTGCCCCCTATCATTATATAATGTCCTCTCTTATTATAATATACAGTGCCCCTATCAATACATAATGTCCTCTGTTATTATAATATACAGTGCCCCCTATCATAACATAATGTCCTCTGATATTATAATATACAGTGCCCCCTATTATTATATAATGTCCTCTCTTATTATAATATACAGTGCCCCCAATTATTACATAATGTCCTCTGTTATTATAATATACAGTGCCCCCTATTATTACATAATGTCCTCTGTTATTATAATATACAGTGCCCCTTATATTACATAATGTCCTCTGTTATTATAATATACAGTGCCCCTTACATTACATAATGTCCTCTGTTATTATAATATACAGTGCCCCTTATATAACATAATGTCCTCTGTTATTATAATATACAGTGCCACTTATATTACATAATGTCCTCTGTTATTATAATATACAGTGCCCCCTATCATTACATAATGTCCTCTGTTATTATAATATACAGTGCACCCTATCATTACATAATGTCCTCTGTTATTATAATATACAGTGCCCCTTATATTACATAATGTCCTCTATTATTATAATATACAGTGCCCCCTATCATTACATAATGTCCTCTGTTATTATAATATACAGTGCCCCTTATATTACATAATGTCCTCTATTATTATAATATACAGTGCCCCCTATCATTATATAATGTCCTCTCTTATTAAAATATACAGTGCCCCCAATTATTACATAATGTCCTCTGTTATTATAATATACAGTGCCCCCTATTATTACATAATGTCCTCTGTTATTATAATATACAGTGCCCCTTATATTACATAATGTCCTCTGTTATTATAATATACAGTGCCCCTTACATTACATAATGTCCTCTGTTATTATAATATACAGTGCCCCTTATATAACATAATGTCCTCTGTTATTATAATATACAGTGCCCCTTATATAACATAATGTCCTCTCTTATTATAATATACAGTGCCCCCAATTATTACATAATGTCCTCTGTTATTATAATATACAGTGCCCCTATCAATACATAATGTCCTCTGTTATTATAATATACAGTGCCCCTTATATTACATAATGTCCTCTGTTATTATAATATACAGTGCCCCTATCAATACATAATGTCCTCTGTTATTATAATATACAGTGCCCACTATCATAACATAATGTCCTCTGATATTATAATATACAGTGCCCCCTATCATTATATAATGTCCTCTCTTATTATAATATACAGTGCCCCCTATCATTACATAATGTCCTTTCTTATTATAATATACAGTGCCCCTTATATTACATAATGTCATCTGTTATTATAATATACAGTGCCCCTTATATTACATAATGTCCTCTGTTATTATAATATACAGTGCCCCCTATCATTACATAATGTCCTCTGTTATTATAATATACAGTGCCCCTTATATTACATAATGTCCTCTGTTATTTTAATATACAGTGCCCCTTATATTACATAATGTCCTCTGTTATTATAATATACAGTGCCCCCTATCATTACATAATGTCCTCTGTTATTATAATATACAGTGCCCCTTATATTACATAATGTCCTCTGTTATTATAATATACAGTGCCCCCTATCATTATATAATGTCCTCTCTTATTATAATATACAGTGCCCCTTATATTACATAATGTCCTCTATTATTATAATATACAGTGCCCCCAATTAATACATAATGTCCTCTGTTATTATAATATACAGTGCCCCCTATCATTACATAATGTCCTCTGTTATTATAATATACAGTGCCCCTTATATTACATAATGTCCTCTGTTATTATAATATACAGTGCCCCTTATATTACATAATGTCCTCTGATATTATAATATACAGTGCCCCCTATCATTATATAATGTCCTCTGTTATTATAATATACAGTGCCCCTTATATTACATAATGTCCTCTGTTATTATAATATACAGTGCCCCATATATTACATAATGTCCTCTGTTATTATAATATACAGTGCCCACTATCATTACATAATGTCCTCTGTTATTATAATATACAGTGCCCCTTATAATACATAATTTCCTCTGTAATTATAATATACAGTGCCCCCTATCAATATATAATGTCCTCTCTTATTATAATATACAGTGCCCCTATCAATACATAATGTCCTTTGTTATTATAATATACAGAGCCCCCTATCATTACATAATGTCCTTTGTTATTATAATATACAGTGCCCCTTATATTACATAATTTCCTCTGTTATTATAATATACAGTGCCCCCTATCATTATATAATGTCCTCTTTTATTATAATATACAGTGCCCCTATCAATACATAATGTCCTCTGTTATTATAATATACAGTGTCCCCTATCATTACATAATGTCCTCTGATATTATAATATACAGTGCCCCCTATCTTTACATAATGTCCTCTGTTATTATAATATACAGTGCCCTATATATTACATAATGTCCTCTGTTATTATAATATACAGTGCCCCTTATATTACATAATGTCTTCTGTTATTATAATATACAGTGCCCCTTATATTACATAATGTCCTCTGTTATTATAATATGCAGTGCCCCTTATATTACATAATGTCCTCTGTTATTATAATATACAGTGCCCCTTATATAACATAATGTCCTCTGTTATTATAATATACAGTGCCACTTATATTACATAATGTCCTCTGTTATTATAATATACAGTGCCCCCTATCATTACATAATGTCCTCTGTTATTATAATATACAGTGCCCCCTATCATTACATAATGTCCTCTGTTATTATAATATACAGTGCCCCCTATCATTACATAATGTCATCTGTTATTATAATATACAGTGCCCCTTATATTACATAATGTCCTCTGTTATTATAATATACAGTGCCCCCTATCATTACATAATGTCCTCTGTTATTATAATATACAGTGCCCCCTATCATTACATAATGTCCTCTGTTATTATAATATACAGTGCCCCTTATATTACATAATGTCCTCTGTTATTATAATATACAGTGTCCCCTATCATTACATAATGTCCTCTCTTATTATAATATACAGTGTCCCCTATCATTACATAATATCCTCTGTTATTATAATATACAGTGCCCCCTATCATGACATAATGTCCTCTGTTATTATAATATACAGTGCCCCTTATATTACATAATGTCCTCTGTTATTATAATATACAGTGCCCCCTATCATTACATAATGTCCTCTGTTATTATAATATAGGGTGCCCCTTATATTACATAATGTCCTCTGTTATTATAATATACAGTGCCCCCTATCATTATATAATGTCCTCTGTTATTATAATATACAGTGTCCCCTATCATTACATAATGTCCTCTCTTATTATAATATACAGTGTCCCCTATCATTACATAATATCCTCTGTTATTATAATATACAGTGCCCCCTATCATGACATAATGTCCTCTGTTATTATAATATACAGTGCCCCTTATATTACATAATGTCCTCTATTATTATAATATACAGTGCCCCCTATCATTATATAATGTCCTCTGTTATTATAATATAAAGTGCCCCTTATATTACATAATGTCCTCTGTTATTATAATATACAGTGCCCCCTATCATTACATAATGTCCTCTGTTATTATAATATACAGTGCCCCTTATATTACATAATGTCCTCTATTATTATAATATACAGTGCCCCCTATCATTATATAATGTCCTCTCTTATTATAATATACAGTGCCCCCCATCATTACATAATGTCCTCTGTTATTATAATATACAGTGCCCCCTATCATTACATAATGTCATCTGTTATTATAATATACAGTGCCCCTTATATTACATAATGTCCTCTGTTATTATAATATACAGTGCCCCTATCAATACATAATGTCCTCTGTTATTATAATATACAGTGCCCCCTATCATAACATAATGTCCTCTGATATTATAATATACAGTGCCCCCTATCATTATATAATGTCCTCTCTTATTATAATATACAGTGCCCCCTATCATTACATAATGTCCTCTGTTATTATAATATACAGTGCCCCTTATATTACATAATGTCTTCTGTTATTATAATATACAGTGCCCCCTATCATTATATAATGTCCTCTGTTAATATAATATACAGTGCCCTTTATATTACATAATGTCCTCTGTTATTATAATATACAGTGCCCCTTATATTACATAATGTCCTCTGTTATTATAATATACAGTGCCCCCTATCATTACATAATGTCCTCTGTTATTATAATATACAGTGCCCCTTATATTACATAATGTCCTCTGTTATTATAATATACAGTGCCCCCTATCATTATATAATGTCCTCTCTTATTATAATATACAGTGTCCCCTATCATTACATAATATCCTCTGTTATTATAATATACAGTGCCCCTTATATTACATAATGTCCTCTGTTATTATAATATACAGTGCCCCTTATATTACATAATGTCCTCTGTTATTATAATATACAGTGCCCCTTATATTACATAATGTCCTCTGTTATTATAATATACAGTGTCCCTTATATTACATAATGTCCTCTGTTATTATAATATACAGTGCCCCCTATCATTATATAATGTCCTCTCTTATTATAATATACAGTGTCCCCTATCATTACATAATATCCTCTGTTATTATAATATACAGTGCCCCTTATATTACATAATGCCCTCTGTTATTATAATATAAAGTGCCCCTTATATTACATAATGTCCTCTGTTATTATAATATACAGTGCCCCCTATCATTACATAATGTCCTCTGTTATTATAATATACAGTGCCCCTTATATTACATAATGTCCTCTGTTATTATAATATACAGTGCCCCCTATCATTATATAATGTCCTTTCTTATTATAATATACAGTGCCCCCTATCATTACATAATGTCCTCTGTTATTATAATATACAGTGCCCCTTATATTACATAATGTCCTCTTTTATTATAATATACAGTGCCCCCAATTAATACATAATGTCCTCTGTTATTATAATATACAGTGCCCCCTATCATTACATAATGTCCTCTGTTATTATAGTATACAGTGCCCCTTATATTACATAATGTCCTCTGTTATTATAATATACAGTGCCCCCTATAATTATATAATGTCCTCTCTTATTATAATATACAGTGTCCCCTATCATTACATAATGTCCTCTCTTATTATAATATACAGTGCCCCTTATATTACATAATGTCCTCTGTTATTATAATATACAGTGCCCCCTATCATTACATAATGTCCTCTGTTATTATAATATACAGTGCCCCCTATCATTACATAATGTCCTCTGTTATTATAATATACAGTGCCCCTTATATTACATAATGTCCTCTGTTATTATAATATAAAGTGCCCCCTATCATTACATAATGTCCTCTGTTATTATAATATACAGTGCCCCTTATATTACATAATGTCCTCTCTTATTATAATATACAGTGCCCCCTATAATTATATAATGTCCTCTCTTATTATAATATACAGTGCCCCCTATCATTACATAATGTCCTTTCTTATTATAATATACAGTGCCCCTTATATTACATAATGTCCTCTGTTATTATAATATACAGTGCCCCTTATATTACATGATGTCCTCTGATATTATAATATACAGTGCCCCCTATCATTATATAATGTCCTCTGTTATTATAATATACAGTGCCCCTTATATTACATAATGTCCTCTGTTGTTATAATATACAGTGCCCCCTATCATTACATAATGTCCTCTGTTATTATAATATACAGTGCCCCTTATATTACATAATGTCCTCTGTTATTTTAATATACAGTGCCCCTTATATTACATAATGTCCTCTGTTATTATAATATACAGTGCCCCCTATCATTACATAATGTCCTCTGTTATTATAATATACAGTGCCCCTTATATTACATAATGTCCTCTATTATTATAATATACAGTGCCCCCAATTAATACATAATGTCCTCTGTTATTATAATATACAGTGCCCCCTATCATTACATAATGTCCTCTGTTATTATAATATACAGTGCCCCTTATATTACATAATGTCCTCTGTTATTATAATATACAGTGCCCCTTATATTACATAATGTCCTCTGATATTATAATATACAGTGCCCCCTATCATTATATAATGTCCTCTGTTATTATAATATACAGTGCCCCTTATATTACATAATGTCCTCTGTTATTATAATATACAGTGCCCCATATATTACATAATGTCCTCTGTTATTATGATATACAGTGCCCCATATATTACATAATGTCCTCTGTTATTATAATATACAGTGCCCACTATCATTACATAATGTCCTCTGTTATTATAATATACAGTGCCCCTTATAATACATAATTTCCTCTGTAATTATAATATACAGTGCCCCCTATCAATATATAATGTCCTCTCTTATTATAATATACAGTGCCCCTATCAATACATAATGTCCTTTGTTATTATAATATACAGTGCCCCCTATCATTACATAATGTCCTTTGTTATTATAATATACAGTGCCCCTTATATTACATAATTTCCTCTGTTATTATAATATACAGTGCCCCCTATCATTATATAATGTCCTCTTTTATTATAATATACAGTGCCCCTATCAATACATAATGTCCTCTGTTATTATAATATACAGTGTCCCCTATCATTACATAATGTCCTCTGTTATTATAATATACAGTGCCCCTTATATTACATAATGTCCTCTGTTATTATAATATACAGTGCCCCTTATATTACATAATGTCCTCTGTTATTTTAATATACAGTGCCCCCTATCATTATATAATGTCCTCTCTTATTATAATATACAGTGTCCCCTATCATTACATAATATCCTCTGTTATTATAATATACAGTGCCCCCTATCATTACATAATGTCCTCTGTTATTATAATATACAGTGCCCCTTATATTACATAATGTCCTCTATTATTATAATATACAGTGCCCCCTATCATTATATAATGTCCTCTGTTATTATAATATACAGTGCCCTATATATTACATAATGTCCTCTGTTATTATAATATACAGTGCCCCTTATATTACATAATGTCTTCTGTTATTATAATATACAGTGCCCCTTATATTACATAATGTCCTCTGTTATTATAATATGCAGTGCCCCTTATATTACATAATGTCCTCTGTTATTATAATATACAGTGCCCCTTATATAACATAATGTCCTCTGTTATTATAATATACAGTGCCACTTATATTACATAATGTCCTCTGTTATTATAATATACAGTGCCCCCTATCATTACATAATGTCCTCTGTTATTATAATATACAGTGCCCCCTATCATTACATAATGTCCTCTGTTATTATAATATACAGTGCCCCCTATCATTACATAATGTCCTCTGTTATTATAATATACAGTGCCCCTTATATTACATAATGTCCTCTGTTAATATAATATACAGTGCCCCCTATCATTACATAATGTCCTCTGTTATTATAATATACAGTGCCCCCTATCATTACATAATGTCCTCTGTTATTATAATATACAGTGCCCCTTATATTACATAATGTCCTCTGTTATTATAATATACAGTGCCCCCTATCATTACATAATGTCCTCTGTTATTATAATATAGGGTGCCCCTTATATTACATAATGTCCTCTGTTATTATAATATACAGTGCCCCCTATCATTATATAATGTCCTCTGTTATTATAATATACAGTGTCCCCTAACATTACATAATGTCCTCTGTTATTATAATATACAGTGTCCCCTATCATTACATAATATCCTCTGTTATTATAATATACAGTGCCCCCTATCATTACATAATGTCCTCTGTTATTATAATATACAGTGCCCCTTATATTACATAATGTCCTCTGTTATTATAATATACAGTGCCCCCTATCATTATATAATGTCCTCTCTTATTATAATATACAGTGCCCCCCATCATTACATAATGTCCTCTGTTATTATAATATACAGTGCCCCTTATATTACATAATGTCCTCTATTAATATAATATACAGTGCCCCCTATCATTACATAATGTCCTCTGTTATTATAATATACAGTGCCCCTTATATTACATAATGTCCTCTATTATTATAATATACAGTGCCCCCTATCATTATACAGTCCTATCAAAAAGTTTGGGCACCCCTATTAATCTTAATCATTTTTTGTTCTAAATATTTTGGTGTTTGCAACAGCCATTTCAGTTTGATATATCTAATAACTGATGGACACAGTAATATTTCAGGATTGAAATGAGGTTTATTGTACTAACAGAAAATGTGCAATATGCATTAAACCAAAATTTGACCGGTGCAAAAGTATGGGCACCTCAACAGAAAAGTGACATTAATATTTAGTAGATCCTCCTTTTGCAAAGATAACAGCCTCTAGTCGCTTCCTGTAGCTTTTAATCAGTTCCTGGATCCTGGATAAAGGTATTTTGGACAAACAATTCAAGTTCAGTTAAGTTAGATGGTCGCCGAGCATGGACAGCCCGCTTCAAATCATCCCACAGATGTTCAATGATATTCAGGTCTGGGGACTGGGATGGCCATTCCAGAACATTGTAATTGTTCCTCTGCATGAATGCCTGAGGATTTGGAGCGGTGTTTTGGATCATTGTCTTGCTGAAATATCCATCCCCGGCGTAACTTCAACTTCGTCACTGATTCTTGAACATTATTCTCAAGAATCTGCTGATACTGAGTGGAATCCATGCGACTCTCAACTTTAACAAGATTCCCGATGCCGGCATTGGCCACACAGCCCCAAAGCATGATGGAACCTCCACCAAATTTTACAGTGGGTAGCATGTGTTTTTCTTGGAATGCTGTTTCTTTTTGGACGCCATGCATAACGCCTTTTTTTATAACCAAACAACTCAATTTTTGTTTCCAAAATGAAGCTGCCTTGTCCAAATGTGCTTTTTCATACCTCAGGCAACTCTATTTGTGGCGTACGTGCAGAAACGGCTTCTTTCTCATCACTCTCCCATACAGCTTCTATTTGTGCAAAGTGCGCTGTATAGTTGACCGATGCACAGTGACACCATCTGCAGCAAGATGATGCTGCAGCTCTTTGGAGGTGGTCTGTGGATTGTCCTTGACTGTTCTCACCATTCTTCTTCTCTGCCTTTCTGATATTTTTCTTGGCCTGCCACTTCTGGGCTTAACAAGAACTGTCCCTGTGGTCTTCCATTTCCTTACTATGTTCCTCACAGTGGAAACTGACAGGTTAAATCTCTGAGACAACTTTTTGTATCCTTCCCCTGAACAACTATGTTGAACAATCTTTGTTTTCAGATCATTTGAGAGTTGTTTTGAGTAGCCCATGATGCCACTCTTCAGAGGAGATTCAAATAGGAGATCAACTTGCAATTGGGCACCTTAAATACCTTTTCTTATGATTGGATACATCTGGCTATGAAGTTCAAAGCTCACTGAGGTTACAAAACCAATTTTGTGCTTCAGTAAGTCAGTAAAAAGTAGTTAGGGGAATTCAAATCAATATAAATGATAAGGGTGCCCATACTTTTGCACCGGTCAAATTTTGGTTTAATGCATATTGCACATTTTCTGTTAGTACAATAAACCTCATTTCAATCCTGAAATATTACTGTGTCCATCAGTTATTAGATATATCAAACTGAAATGGCTGTTGCAAACACCAAAATATTTAGAACAAAAAATGATTAAGATTAATAGGGGTGCCCAAACTTTTTCATAGGACTGTATAATGTCCTCTCTTATTATAATATACAGTGCCCCCAATTATTACATAATGTCCTCTGTTATTATAATATACAGTGCCCCCTATCATTACATAATGTCATCTGTTATTATAATATACAGTGCCCCTTATATTACATAATGCCCTCTGTTATTATAATATACAGTGCCCCTATCAATACATAATGTCCTCTGTTATTATAATATACAGTGCCCCCTATCATAACATAATGTCCTCTGATATTATAATATACAGTGCCCCCTATCATTATATAATGTCCTCTCTTATTATAATATACAGTGCCCCCTATCATTACATAATGTCCTCTGTTATTATAATATACAGTGCCCCTTATATTACATAATGTCTTCTGTTATTATAATATATAGTGCCCCCTATCATTATATAATGTCCTCTGTTAATATAATATACAGTGCCCTTTATATTACATAATGTCCTCTGTTATTATAATATACAGTGCCCCTTATATTACATAATGTCCTCTGTTATTATAATATACAGTGCCCCCTATCATTACATAATGTCCTCTGTTATTATAATATACAGTGCCCCTTATATTACATAATGTCCTCTGTTATTATAATATACAGTGCCCCCTATCATTATATAATGTCCTCTCTTATTATAATATACAGTGTCCCCTATCATTACATAATGTCCTCTGTTATTATAATATACAGTGCCCCTTATATTACATAATGTCCTCTATTATTATAATATACAGTGCCCCCTATCATTATATAATGTCCTCTCTTATTATAATATACAGTGCCCCCAATCATTACATAATGTCCTCTGTTATTATAATATACAGTGCCCCCTATCATTACATAATGTCCTCTGTTATTATAATATACAGTGCCCCTTATATTACATAATGTCCTCTGTTATTATAATATACAGTGCCCCCTATCATTATATAATGTCCTCTCTTATTATAATATACAGTGCCCCCTATCATTACATAATGTCCTCTGTTATTATAATATACAGTGCCCCTTATATTACATAATGTCCTCTATTATTATAATATACAGTGCCCCCAATTAATACATAATGTCCTCTGTTATTATAATATACAGTGCTCCCTATCATTACATAATGTCCTCTGTTATTATAATATACAGTGCCCCTTATATTACATAATGTCCTCTGTTATTATAATATACAGTGCCCCCTATAATTATATAATGTCCTCTCTTATTATAATATACAGTGCCCCTTGCATTACATAATGTCCTCTGTTATTATAATATACAGTGCCCCTTATATTACATAATGTCCTCTGTTATTATAATATACAGTGCCCCCTATCATTACATAATGTCCTCTCTTATTATATTATACAGTGCCCCTTATATTACATACTGTCCTCTCTTATTATAATATACAGTGCCCCCTATCATTACATAATGTCCTCTCTTATTATAATATACAGTGCCCCTTATGTTACATAATGTCTTCTGTTATTATAATATACAGTGCCCCCTATCATTATATAATGTCCTCTGTTAATATAATATACAGTGCCCTTTATATTACATAATGTCCTCTGTTATTATAATATACAGTGCCACTTATATTACATAATGTCCTCTGTTATTATAATATACAGTGCCCCCTATCATTACATAATGTCCTCTGTTATTATAATATACAGTGCCCCCTATCATTACATAATGTCCTCTGTTATTAAAATATACAGTGCCCCCCTTATCATTACATAATGTCCTCTGTTATTATAATATACAGTGCCCCTTATATTACATAATGTCCTCTGTTATTATAATATACAGTGCCCCCTATCATTATATAATGTCCTCTCTTATTATAATATACAGTGCCCCTTATATTACATAATGTCCTCTATTATTATAATATACAGTGCCCCCTATCATTATATAATGTCCTCTCTTATTATAATATACAGTGCCCCCAATTATTACATAATGTCCTCTGTTATTATAATATACAGTGCCCCCTATCATTACATAATGTCCTATGTTATTATAATATACAGTGCCCCTTATATTACATAATGTCCTCTGTTATTATAATATACAGTGCCCCTTACATTACATAATGTCCTCTGTTATTATAATATACAGTGCCACTTATATTACATAATGTCCTCTGTTATTATAATATACAGTGCACCCTATCATTACATAATGTCCTCTGTTATTATAATATACAGTGCCCCTTATATTACATAATGTCCTCTGTTATTATAATATACAGTGCCCCCTATCATTACATAATATCCTCTGTTATTATAATATACAGTGCCCCCTATCATTACATAATGTCCTCTGTTATTATAATATACAGTGCCCCCTATCATAACATAATGTCCTCTGATATTATAATATACAGTGCCCCCTATCATTATATAATGTCCTCTCTTATTATAATATACAGTGCCCCCTATCATTACATAATGTCCTCTGTTATTATAATATACAGTGCCCCTTATATTACATAATGTCCTCTATTATTATAATATACAGTGCCCCCTATCATTATATAATGTCCTCTCTTATTATAATATACAGTGCCCCCAATTATTACATAATGTCATCTGTTATTATAATATACAGTGCCCCTTATATTACATAATTTCCTCTATTATTATAATATACAGTGCCCCCTATCATTATATAATGTCCTCTCTTATTATAATATACAGTGCCCCTATCAATACATAATGTCCTCTGTTATTATAATATACAGTGCCCCCTATCATAACATAATGTCCTCTGATATTATAATATACAGTGCCCCCTATTATTATATAATGTCCTCTCTTATTATAATATACAGTGCCCCCAATTATTACATAATGTCCTCTGTTATTATAATATACAGTGCCCCCTATTATTACATAATGTCCTCTGTTATTATAATATACAGTGCCCCTTATATTACATAATGTCCTCTGTTATTATAATATACAGTGCCCCTTACATTACATAATGTCCTCTGTTATTATAATATACAGTGCCCCTTATATAACATAATGTCCTCTGTTATTATAATATACAGTGCCCCTATTATTACATAATGTCCTCA